>NW_022196912.1:6000289-6036255 GCF_008632895.1 Mastomys coucha | reverse complement strand
TATATATATATATATATATATATACATATGGTAACATGAGAGGGGCTGGAGAGATACATCAGAGGTTAAGAGCCTGGTTCAATTTCCAGCACCCACATGGAAGCTCACAGTCACAGTTGTCTGTCCCTCTGGTTCCAAGGGATCCTCTCCTCTTCTGACCCCCAAGGATACCAGACACACATGTGGTACACAGACATACATGCAAGCAAAACACTAACATACACAAAATAAAGAAATAGAAAAAAATCTAAAGATGCCATGTGATACAGAAAGATAGGTGACCCAAGTCACCAATGATCTCAAAGCCCAGAGATGGTCATAGTCACATTTTGTCACTCTGTGCCAGCACTACAGACAGCTTTATACTGTGAGAAAGTTCCCATATCAACAATTTGTTTTTTTTAGCAAAATGATTTTAGTGATTCAAAATGGCAATGAACCACAAGCGACTTAGTCCCAAAATGTCTAAACTGTTCTGTAGAGTGTAACAGCTGGGGCATGGGGATGACAGTGAGTCCGAGGCTCAATTATAGATTGTCTCAATGACATATCTTAGGGAGGCAAGTGTGGGACAACAAACCATGTAATGTGGAGTGGGTCTGAGACCCTGGTACCCAGGCACCCACCCACCTGAGATGGTAGGCAGCTCTCTGCTCCCTGCTGGATTCCTGACCTGAAACATTGCCACACTTCCCACATAAGTGACCTGTGGTCACATAGCACCAGGACAGAGTTCTTCGTACTCATGAGGTATCTACAGGCCCCAAGCGTTTAGTCAATAAGCCTTCCCAGACATTCCTCTCTGCAAAAGGTATTTAATCTCTGGTCCACCCTGAGAAGTTGGTACATATCCATTTTCCATGATGAACAGTCAATAAATGGTATGGATAAACATGAACTGTCTTATCAAAAACTGTTGTGGGAGCATGGAAGAGGCCTTTGCCTATAGAGCTACAGCCTAAGTCTCCCACAGAAGGCCTCTCTGCTTCCAGACAACCACTGCTACCTTCACAGATGAGTTAAGCTGAATTTCCCCATTTCCCTGGCCCCAGGTGTGTCGTCATCCTCAGCCCGCAGGCCCCCAACAGTCCCGTGGACCCCATCCTTTGTTCCCGACTCCTCTTTGAGGCACTCTAGCAGTGACTAGATATCCGGGAGGCAGGGAACCCCAACTTTGGTATCCCACAACCTAGACTGTGTTTTCCCACCCCTGAGCTGTGTCTCAGCGCTTCTCTAAAGCCCAGCACACAACAGTGGCAATACAGGGAGACACAGTCAAGCACTCCCTGCATTTCGAGGACCCACAGGGAAGGCCATTTCTTTTGTTACACCAAAGCCCAGAGTTGAGAGAACCAACATGTGTTTATGTGTGTGCACACATGTGCACTTGCATGCATTTGTATAAATGAATGTGGGTGCCAGTGTGCCACAGCAGGCATGTGAAGTACAGAGGGCAACCTTGGGGGTTGGTCTTCACCTTCTGCCTTATTTGAAGCCCACACCAAGATAGTGTGTGTCTCTCTGTATCTGACTCCCATGAGAGTACTGGGATTGTAGACACTCCACACCCAGACTTTACATAACCTTTTGGGATTCAAACTCATCCTCAGGCTTAGAGGGCAAAAATGCTCACCCATGAGCTGACTCTGTGGCCCTTAGTTTATGTGTTTAGGGGAATACAATGTTCTCCCTGGAGATACAAGGCTGTGCTTTTAGCTCCTTGTAATGAGAAGGCTGAATTGGCTCTGACCAGCCTTTCTCAACAGCAGCCAAGCTGCTGCTAGATTTGAACTTCACTTAAACCCTTGAAAGGGCTGGTACATGGCTTCTGTCAGGAGAGGGTTTTTCCTTCCTTTTAATCAGTGCATACGTCAATAAGCAGCTTGGGAAATGAAGTTCATACTTTGAGAAATCAAAGGGAAACTATTCATCAGCATTCACACCCAGGGTGGACAGTCTCAGCATTCAAACATTTGGTGTTTGTGTTGGAGGAAACCAAAACCCAAAGTGAGACTGGAGAATGAGAACCAAATGCCGCTTAACCCATACCACTGGAGCCAGCCAGAAGGAGGATGACCATTGTATTGGCAAATGATAGAGTTGGAGAAGCCATCTGTGCAGTGCTGGCTGGCTCTGCATCTTTAGGTGATCTTGTCCTGCCACCCACATAGAAGCCCGATGGTTATTGGTGATGCTGTCTTCTGGGGCTGTTTATCATTCCCATCCCTGTCTATGGCTGCTTACACTCTTCAGCTGAATTTTACGCTTTGGACGGGAACTTTGTTGGGTTTAGGGATCTGGTTTCAGTACCATGTACTTATCTAGACTCCCCCATAGGCTCTTCTGCCACGAGAGGAGCTGAGACAATGTGAAGTCTGTAATGAGTGTAATGTGAAACGTCCCCCATGGATTCAAATATGTTTAAATAGTTGGTTCTAGCTAGTGGCACTGTTCTGGGAGATTGTAAGCTTTGGTATTTAGGGTTTAGATGGTGGAAGTAAGTTACCCAGGGGTGGTCTTTAAAGGTTACATCCACCCCTGGTTCTGGTCTAACTCTCTGCTTGTGGGCTGGCAACAGCATGCGTATTTTCACCGCACACCCCAGCCACCATGACTTCCTTGTCAGGATGATGGACTGAAAACTTCCTAAAACCATAAACCAAGCGAAAATGCACCCCCCCCCCGTTTAAACTGTTTCTATCAGGTATTTGGAATAAATAAAGAGATGAATACAGAGAACTGGAGCCAGACACATGCAGGCCTGTTGCTGTGGTGACCTTGACCATGTGCTTCTGGATCCTTTGGAACTGGTTTCCTGGAGGAACGTAGAGGTTTGGGGATGCAGGCTGGAGAAACCCTAGAAAACTGTAAGCTGATGGATGTGTAGACAATAAAGACCTCTCATGAGGTTTCAGGTGGGAACAAGGCGTACAGCATATGTGTTGCATTCTGACAGAGAATCCTGTTATATTTTTGTCTGTGCTGTGAAAGTTCAGGTGAAGCTGAACTGGAAAGTGATGAACTAGTTTATCTGGTGGAGGAAATTTCAAGACAAGCAGCCAGCGTGTGGCATGGTGCTTGATGGTTTTAGCCAGGTTTATAATAAGAATTTAGAGGAAAAGCAGATATTAGAGATGTGAAAATGTACAGTTTGAAGGGTTATTACATTTTTAAATGTAGCAGACAAGTTGGTGCACACAAAGTGGGTATGATTGTTAGAAAGATTGCCTTCATCCATCATTACTGAGAAACCCTGAAGATACAATTCAGCAGTCAGAATGCTTGCCTAACATACACAAAGATGTGAAGATGTGGATTCTATTCCCAACACCACTACAGTACAGCAGAGAGAGAGGGGGAGGGAGGGAGGGGGGGACAATAACAGAGGTACCGCAAGGGCAAGAACTCTCACATATTAAAGACTCCAGGGTATAGCAGGATTTTCCCTGTCTAATTAATTTAACTATTAATGCAACAAGAAGCCTGTGATTGGACAGGGAAAGGGAAAGTGAAGAGAAGGGTTGTGGAGACAGAGATGGAGGAGACAGGTAGGAAGGAGAGAGGAAGGTGGGAGGAGAAGAAGAAGATCCAGATTCCACATGGTTTTAAATAGCCGCAGGTAGTTATGAATATCATAAAAGGATAGAATAATTGGGCTAACTTGTCTAATCTAGGTGGGTAGCTTGTATCATTATCAATCATCATAGAAATTATTGTGTAGGCATCTTGTGAATTGAGAATGTATTGATATATAAATCTGACTGTTTAATTATAAGCTTCTAGAGTTTTGTTTTACTGAGTTACAGAAATGTAGGACTGCTGTCCACAGGGGTTTATGGCTGAGAAGAAACTAGTGGCTCCAGAGACAAGCGAACTGGAGCTGGGAAGACCATGATCGGTAGCTGCTGGGGCTAGCTAGAGGTGGAGAGACCACCGGGCAGAGAGTAACTGGCTCACGCACAGGAGTGTGCCGTACTCTTTTTAATATTTCCCGCAACACCAGGATATATATAAAGCCGAAGAAACAGCAACATTTGGAAGACATTTGTTTGAAGAGAGAACCTTCGCATGGTGTCCTGAGGAGGGCCACCTGGAGAAGTATTGTCCTCTCTCCTGCTCTGCAGGTCCTCAGAGGCTGTAGCAGTCACGATCCAAGGGGACCCAGCTACATCTTGAACTGTCAGTCCAACCTGGCATCATCTCCATGGGGCTGGTTTTGCAGGCATACATAATACAAGGATTACAGAGTTATGGATACTTGTAGAAATAAGGCATATGAAGCCAGGTGATGTATGGCAGAATCAGTTTGTCTGCATGGAGCTCCTCAGAGAACTATTCATGAAGTTGCGAGGCTGAAGCCAAAGCTCCCATGGAGTCCTGTCTTGGTTTTGTTTCTGCTGCTATGATAAAATGCCTTAAAAAAAACAACAGCTAAGGAGAGAATGGATTTGCTGTAGTTCACAAACCCAAGTTAAGTCCATCAAGGCAGGGAACCCCAAATAGCTAGTCACACCACATCCACAGTCAAGGCTGGCAGAAAGTGGATGCAGACGGGTCTAGTATTCAATTAGCTTTCTCTAATCCTATATAGTCCAGGGCCCCAGACCAGGAAATGGTACCATCCACATTCAGGTTGGGTCTTCCCATGCCAATCTAAAGCAGTCAAAACAAGTCTCCACAAACATGCCACAGGCCAACCTGATGTCATCACTCATTTAGACTCTCGTTCCTGGGGAATCAACATTCTGTCAGGCTGAAAATTAAACCATCCATCACAAAACCCAGTAGTTTGGGGGGTCCCGGACACTAGAATGTCTATCAGGGAAACCTGCAGGTACCCAGTGGTGCTGTCCCAAGAGAGGTACCACATATCCTACAAACAGCAGGGCCATAGACCATGACCAAGCCCATGAAACTCAGCAATGCCAACACATGGCACAGAAGTTGGTGTGGGTTATGTAACTGGATGCTTACTCTGTTGTATTTCAGCCTTGCTCTGGTCCAGTCTTTCCTTGCTGTGACCTCATTCCTCCTGTTTGGAATTTGAGTGACTATTGTGCTATTGTATGTTGAAAGTATATAGCCAGGACGTAGTGGTGAACGCCTTTAATCCCAGCTCTAGGGAGGCAAAGGCAGGCATATCCCTGAGTTTGAGGCCAGCATGGTCTGTGAAATGAGTTCCAGGCCAGCCAGGGCTACACAGAGAAACACTATCTCAAAACAAAACAAAACAAAACAAACAAAAGTACCAAAGAGGACTATGTAAGTTTTTGATTGATTTTTGTTTGTTTGTTTTCTTATTTTATAGGAATGCACAGCTAAGAGATTGCCTTGACTCTCAACAGAAACTTTGAACTCTAATTTATTTTTATTTATTTATTTTTGGTTGGTTGGTTTTGGTTTTTTGAGACAGGGTTTCTCTGTGTAGCCTTGGCTGGCCTGGAACTTGCTCTGTAGACCAGGCTGGCCTCAAACTCACAGGGATCCACCTGCCTCTGCCTTCTGAGGGTTGGGATTAAAGGCGTGCGCCATCACTGCCCTGCAGATTCTTTATTATTATTATTATTATCATCATCATCATTATCATCATCATCATCATCATCATCATCATCATCATTTTCTTTTACGTTTATTTATGTGTAGGGGTGGTGCCTTGTGTGGAGATTGTGTAGGAGCTGGTTCTCTCCTTCTACCACTTAGGTTCTGTGGACTGAACTCTTAGGTCATCAGGCACATTTTGCTGGCTGAAACTCTGGACTCTTGAATAGTATTGAAACTATGGCCTCATAAAGTTAGTCTGGATGCAATCTATGTTGTGAGCCTTGGGGACAAATATAGAATGTTATAGTTTGAATCTGAAATGCCCATCACAGGCTCCTATGTTTGAACAGTTGGTCCCTGGATCACAATGCTGTCTTGGAGAGGTGTTAGAACTTTGGGACATGGTGAATAGATGGCAGAGGTGGGTCACTAAAGGAGGGTCTTGTTCTGATACGGCTCTCTGCTTCCTGGTCCAGTCGCCACACACAGACCTCCCTCACAATGTCCCCATGTCCACAGACAGATCTCACTCACCTTCCCTTCCCCACAGTGACACACTGAAGCCCCAGGGAAACCATAAGTCAGATTAACCTTTCCTCCCTTAAATGGCTTCTGTCAGGTACTTGACACTTGATTCAGAAATCAGGGGAGTCACTAATAGAGAACACAACCAAAGCCTCTGCCCTTGGCTCGCTTGGAAGCCATGGGATTCCATGCAAGTCACTCACACCCATGAATCTCGAAAGTACAGAGCAAAGTAAGGCTGGGCCATGTCAGCCGTGACTGTAGCCAGTTAGACTGTGAACCATCATATACACTCAGCTACGATTGCCCTTGCTCTTAAAATGCTGACTGTGCACATTGAGGTTTGACCTTCGTCTCACTTCATTCTCTTCATAAGCTTCCAAGGAGACAGCACTGTGGGAACTCTGAGGAGATGTGGTGGAGCCTGACAGCTCACACAGTGCTCTCTTACCCTGAAGACATTCATTCCTCAACTCTCTGAGGTGCAAAACAGTTACTCTCTTTTGAGAGGAAACATGGAAGCTTAGTGATTTTCTGGGCTAGCCTAGAGATCACCCAGATAAAGTGGGTGTCCTGGCACGTTGCTTTAATCGGAGCATGAGAGAGGCAGAGGTTGATGGGTCTCTGTGAGCTCAGGAAATATGATATAGTTGGGTGGATATATTCTTGCGTCTCCCAGTCTCACAACGGCTCCTCCGTGGTGAGAGGTTGAAGCTAATCCATCTTATGTCCTCAGAAACCAGCAGGTTTAGTTAAAAGCAGACATGGCCAGACATGCATTAATATACATGATTGATTGATTAATCTTCAGTGACTGATTGGGCTCTGCCCCCAATCCTTTTGCAAATGATTTCTACAACAGTCCTCTTAAGCGGGTACCTGGTTCTACTCAGCTTGAAGAGAAGGTAGCTGAGGCTCCAGAAGCCAGCTAACTAGTCTAGAACTTGGACCTAAGGTCTGCAACTCCTCCCTGCTTTCTCAGACTTCCAGAAGAATGGCAGTAGAGACTTTCCTGTGGTGACTGGGGAGGGCTTGTGGCTCAGTCCTGAAGGGTTCCTGTTCTGACAGAAAAACAAAGCGCCTGGTCCCAACGGACAAGGCACTCCCTGTCTCTCTCAGTGGTTTGCCTTTATCTGCCTCCCTGGCGCTCTCCAACTTCTGTCTCTTTTTTGTTGTTGTTGTTGTTGGTCCCCATCTTCCCAACTACATCACCTTCTGGGTGGCCTTGCTCCCTGGAGAGCCAACCCTGAAGGGTTCGGAAACTCCCTGCTCCAGCGACCATGGTGGGAGCCCGGATGAATCTGCATGGGCAGAAGCAACACCCAGAAGGAGGAAGCACACAATGCACTCACCCACGAAGATTCCTTCTCTAAATGAACTTGTGACTTCACCAGAGCTCAAGTCTGCAGCAGCCTGGCCCGCCCACTTCCCCATCCTGCCTACTGCAGTTCAGAGAAAGGTGAAAGGTCTGCTTCCCCACGCAGTCCAGTCACTTCCCATGGTTTTGTTCCTTTTCAAATGACTAAATAATTTTGAGGTGTTTTATGTTCTCTCTCTCTCTCTCTCTCTCTCTCTCTCTCTCTTTCTCCCCCCACCCACCCCGTGTGTGTGTGTGTGTGTGTGTGTGTGTGTGTGTGTGAGACCATTTGACATAGGAAAGAGTCAGCTATCATGTTGCCTGTGGGGGCAGGGGGAGAGTCAGCCTGGGGTGGGCTGGCTACTTGGGCGTACATGAAGCGCTGGATGTCAGCCAGTCTGCCTGCCTTTAGGTGCTGAAGGCTGAAAGGCTTTGGATTTACCTTGAAGTATCAAAGTAGCCAGCCCTGCATTGAAGTGTCTGTGTTCCTGCCAATTGCTGCACCCTAACCACAACCTACAAGCCTGAGAATAAATTTAGGGATTATTAAAGGCCCACATCTTACTAGAACCGTTGTACATAGCACATTTACAAATACTTACGTATGCATTCATTTGTTATACAAGGTGCATGAGTGTGTGCGTGCGTGTGTGTGTGTGTGTGTGTGTGTGTGTGTGTGTATGTGGGAAGGGGTTACATGAAATTGAACCCAGGGCCTAACACATAATAAGCAAGTGTTTCTATTACTAAGCTGTCCTCTTTCCTCTTTATTTTGAGACATGGCCTTACTAAGTTGCCCAGACTGGCCTTAAACTTGTCATCTTCCTACCCCTGAGCTTCTGGGATCACTTGGAGCCACTGTACCCAGTCCATGGGTCTTTCCTAAGGGGCTATGTCCCTTGCACCATTGTTGTGGTAAATATTATTCTGGGATTTTTAACCCACTTAGACCATATAGTTCCCACATAAAGACACAAAAACCTTTATATTAATAAATATAAAACATATAATAAGCCTTAAAGCTTAGAGCTGGGCAGATATCAACACTCTGTGCTATTTCGTCTATTTCCCTATCAAGAATCCCAAGATGTCACTTGCCATGTTCTGCCTGGGCTGCTCCTCTTCCAACAGGGCAGCCCTCATAGCCAGCACTCATGATCTGCCTACTTCATGGTGACTTCCTCCTCCTGGCCCCTGCCTGATACCCCATGCCCAGGAACCTTCACCCCAACCTCTCTCCTGCCTAGCCCAGGCTGTGGGCATCTTTAAGAACCAATCAGGGATAACTTGGGAGGCAAGGTTTACACAACAAAAGCTAGTGTAGTAAGGATCTGCTTGTTGTGGGGAAGGGGACAACCAGACCTTGGGGACCAGTATTTGGCATTCGAATATACATCAGCACCAGACCAAGCCCTTCCACATCTTAGCCATTGTGTTCAAACTGAGCTTAATCCTCACCACATGCCCACTGCAGCCCGTGATGTCCTTTACAGTCCTACAGTGGGCTGGACAGCGAGCTTGGAGCCTTTTTCCAGTCTCTGAAGTTCCCCACACAGCCTTCTCTTTCCCTTCATTCTTGTTCCTGCAGTGCCCCATGAGCTGTGACTCATTGATGCTGCTCAGTTAATGTGGAGAACTGAATTCTCCATGCAGACAAGTCAGGTCATTCTGCATGTGACCTCGAGTCTGGCTCTGCCTACACTCTCCCCTGTGTTCTGGGTTCTGTGCCAGCCTGCTGGAGGGACTAATGTACATTGACAGCTTCAGCCACACACTGGGAGTGGAGGGAGTAGAGAGAGGGAGGAAAGGAGCTTGGGTTTTTCAGGACTGAAACAGAAATGACACCTGTAAAAAAAAAATAACAGCCCCTGCATGGGCTGCAGCAGGCCGGCTGATCCTACGGTGACACTATGTGACACTGCTACCATCTAGTGGTAAGTCTGAGACTGATGTATAGGGTACAAAATTTTATCATCATCAAGATCCATAAATACCTCACTCTTAAAATCCTGCTTTTCAAAGAACCACAGAGGGTTGACAGTCACAGGAATATTGTCATTAAGTGCTAAAAATCCAATGCTCATTTACTCCTGCCAGATTCTAAGGGCATCTAGATAATAAGAGATGGCAGCCTGGGCTGTACTGCAAACATAAGCCCAATCCCTGCCCCCAGAACAATACTATAGGCAAGGAGTGATAGACTGCAGTGTGCATGGACGAGGTTTGCCCCTGAGGATGCTAAGTGGCTGAGTGTTGTAGTGGGTGTGTTGGGTGCTACTGACCCTAGACTATTAGAGTGGGGCTACCTAACTTCAATGTTCAGGAGCCCACAAGATGGAGAGAGCAAAGAAAGTACATCTTTAGTGTCATAGCCTCTTCAACCCCGTGGATCCTTCAAGCTAATTCAGTTCTGGCCTTATCTGAGGAAGCAGAGCTTCGTCTCCACTAAAGTGTAAAAACAAGAACGCATCTATGACTGTCTCCTGTGCCCAACTCAGCAAAGGGTCCTGTGGGAGAGAATCAGACGCTGTTTAGTACTGAAAGCTGAATGAAGTAAGATAACATCATTTTAGTAGGACTCAAAGAGCTCATCCTCTGTGGCAGGAAAGCAGTTGAGCAAGGTCAGCCAGTCATCGACTCTCTACACTGTACAAGGGTGTGTGTGTGTGTGTGCGTGTGTGTGTGTGTGTGTGTGTGTGTGTGTGTGTGTGTGTGTCCCATTCGCAAGGATAAGGTTCTCTTAGTTACAAATGATGCCAAGACCAAGTTGGCCAAAGCTAGAAAGGTGACTCATTAGGAACCCTCTGGAATCCATGGGGGAGGATAGCCACCCCCTGTAGCAAAAGGAACACAGTAGATGTGGTGGTTTGAATAGGGTTGGCCCCCATAGACTCATGAGTTTGAATGCTCAGCCCATAGGGGGGCACTATTAGGAGGTGTGGCCTTGTTGGAAGAAGTGTGTCACTGTGGTGGCAGGCTTTGAGGTCTCATCTACTCAAGCTACACTTAGCATGGCACACAGTGACTTCTGCTGCTGACTGCGGATCCAGAGGTAGAACTCTCAGCTCCTCCACACCAGGATTTCCTGGATGCTGTCATGTTTCTTGCCATGATGATAATGGCAAGAAACTGTAATGGCATCTTGCCATGATGATAATGGCAAGAAATGGGGCTGAAACTGTAAGCCAACCCCAGTTAAATGTTTTCCTTTTTAAGAGTCATCCCGGTCATGGTGCCTCTTACAGCAATGCACTCTAACTAAGACAGTGGCTTAGGCCTCTTGCCAACAGGGCTTCTGGACATGCTTCTCAAATAGCAATAAACATACATTATGGAGAATCTGATAAAGAGTGGATTCTGACTCAGTTGATCTTGAGTGAAGCTTGATAGTCAGCATTCATTATCTGTCCCTCCACACTAAGTACCAAGGATATAGAGTACTGCCATGCATGCTCCCCCCCACACACGTCCCTGCTTCTGTGGCTTTGGTCCCTTGAAGAGAAAATGTGCTGCTCTAAAGGGGGTCAGTGTTTGCCCTGGACGAACCTAGTCTATGGACTCAGCCCTGGACTAAGTAGTCTATGGTCCTAAGACAGGTGGTACAAGGCAGGCAAACCTCAGAGAGTTTGCCAGCAGTGGCACTTGGGCTCCCCCTTCTGGCTTCCCTACCGTTCCCTGCCTCCGCTATCTGCCTGAGTGTTACAGTTCTGAGGGGGAAGGCTTCCCCAGTGCAAGTGTTAAAGCTCTACCGAGGAAGGTATCCTGGCAGTCAGAAGCTAAGGAATACCAAAAAGTCACACATGACAACAAACTTCACACATGAGATTTACTGGGAGGGAAGAAGCTCCTTTTGCTCTGGGAGAAGCATCAGAGATCTGGGTGGAATATAGGGTTTATATAGGGATTCTTGGGGAGTGAAGCTTTCCAGGATGGGGATTGGTGGATTTCAAGTTCTGGACTTGGGGTTTTTACTCTGCAGGGCAGGCAGGCTTGGCTGCCTGCATCTGGGGGTGGGACCTGGCTTAGACCTTAGGGGTTACATTTCCCACCCATTATCTTCCATTATAACTCAGTTAGGTTGCTGACTGATGGGTTTATGAGTTCTCGTTAGTGGGACACATTGGGGGCCAGGAGTAGCTCAGTTCTTAGTTTGAATCCCCAGCCCCCGTGTGTACTGGCTGGTTTTGTGTGTCAACTTGACACAGGCTGGAGTTATCACAGAGAAGGGAGCTTCAGTTGGGGGAAGTGCCTCCATGAGATCCAGCTGTGGGGCATTTTCTCAATTAGTGATCAAGGGGGTAGGGCCCCTTGTGGGTGGTGCCATCCCTGGGCTGGAAGTCTTGGGTTCTATAAGAGAGCAGGCTGAGCAAGCCAGGGGAAGCAAGCCAGCAAGGAACATCTCTCCATGGCCTCTGTATCAGCTCCTGCTTCCTGACCTGCTTGAGTTCCAGTCCTGACTTCCTCTGGTGATCAACGGCAGTGTGGAAGTGTAAGCTGAAAAAACCCTTTCCTCCCCAACTTGCTTCTTGGTCATGATGTTTGTGCAGGAATAGAAGCCCTGACTAAGAAACCCTAAGACCACACCCCTGGACACCTGTAGCCTGATGCTCAGAAAGTAGAAACAGGTAACCAGCTCATCTAGCCAGTCTGTGAGTTCCAGGTTCAGTGAGAGACTCTAGGATGGTCTCAGAGTGTCTTCCAGTCCATTTAATGCAGAGGGATTTTGTTCCCTTGTGAGAAAACAGGTGTTTCCAGCCTATCACTTTGTGGCTGCAACTAAAAAAATGTATTTTCTCCAGGCACTGAGGATGGGTGCGGGAGGGATCAGGCCACGGAGAAGGATGGAGAGTACTAGGAGAGATGACCAGAATTGGGGGGAGGGGGTGCCCTCGGGGGGCAATGTGGAAACCTGGTGCAATGGAAATTCCCTAAAATATAGAGGGTGATTGCAGCAAAGACCACTAACCATCTTCTGGAACCAGGCGAGGCTTCCCAAGGCAGAACTAGGACATCAACTCAACCACAAAACCTTTGACCTACAATATGTCCTGCCTGCCAGATGTGTGAGCCAACCAATGACTGGTCCAGCTTGAGATCCAAGTCACAAGAAGGAGACCATACCTGACACTACCTGGGTGGCTAGGACCCAGAGGCTGGAGCCCAGGGGTGTAGGAGAGAACCAAATATGACTGGCAAAAAAAAAAAAAAATTGTTCCTAATGATATTCTGCTACATTTGACTTGTAGACCAAAGCCTAGCATAATCATCATCAGACAGGCTTCACCCAGCAACGGATGGGAACAGACGCAGAGACCCACAGCCAAACACTGAGCAGAGCTTAGGAAGTCCCAAGGAAGAGGGGAAGGAAGGAAGGATCACAGGAGCCAGAGGGGTCGAGGACACCACAAGAACATGGCCTACAGAAGTAACTAAGCCGGGCTCACAGGGGGTCACAGAGACTGAAGAGACCATCGGGGGCCTGTGTGGGTCTGGCCTAGGTCGTCTGCATACACTACAGTTGTGCCTCTTGGTGTTCTTATGTGAGTGGGGCCTGTCTCTGCATACACTACAGTTGTGCCACTTGGTGTTCTTATGTGAGTGGGGCCTGTCTCTGACTCTTGCCTGCTTTTAGAACCCCTTTCCTCTTACTGGTGTCTTGCCCAGCCTTGATAGGAGGGTCTGTGCTTCTTAAGTGTAACTTGTTATGCGTGTTCAGCTGATGTCCCTGGGGGTCTTGCTCTTTTCTGAAGAGAAATGGGAGAGGAGTGGATGAGGGAAAGGAGGGGTGCAAAAGGACCGGGAAGAAAGGGGGGGGGACTGTGGTGAGAATATAATGCATGAGAGAATAAAATTATAAATACATACATACACATACATACATACATACTCTCAAGCCAGGTGGTGGTAGAACGTGTCTTTAATCTTAGCACTCCGGAGGCAGAGGCAGGCAGATCTCTGTGAGTCAAGGCCAGCCTGATCATCAAGAAGCAAGTTCTAGGATAGCCATGGATATGTGTGTGTGTATATATGGTGTATGTATATATAGTATGTGTCTATATGTGTATCTTTTTTGATGTGAGTGCTTACATGCATGTAAGTGCACTACATACATATAGTGACTGAGGAAGTCAAGAGAGAATGGATCCCTGGAACTGGACCCGGCTCTCCAGCCCTTTAGTTACCATTTGTTTTTAAAGCATGTCTCTATCGCTTCCTTAAACCTGCCCAGAGCCCCTGGCAGGATGGAATGTAATGAAAAGCCAGGTGTTGACACAGCTGTTGCACACAGCCCCTGGCACACCTTCTTCTCTAGACCTGAGTCAGAAGGGGTGGGGCTACTGCTGTGTCCTTACCAAGAACTGTGGGTGATCAGCAGGTGGGCCAGGGAGACCACTCGTCAAAACAAGGGAGCCCAACTAGTCTTTGGTCTGACTCTTCTGTGCTGTGTAGTTCACACTGCATCCGACATGACTGGCAAGTCGGGTTGCTCCTCCATGGCTCCCAGCTGTCCCAATGAGGAACTTGCAGACCCTTAGCCCTCTGAGTAGATTACTTAGCACATCCTCTAGAATGACACAACCTGAGGGGCTGTCTTCTGTGACCGATATGCAAGTGCACAGACACAAGAGCACACTCATGGGAGCCACAGAGGTCAACCTCAGGTGGTGTTCATGGGAGCACCACCCTGTCTTTTGAGGCAGGGTCTCTCACTGGGACCCAGAGCTTGCCAATGACTCTGAGGCTGACTGGCCAGAACTCCAGCAGAACTCGTGGATATGTGCCTGTCTCCCCAGCACCAGGATAACAACTGTGCACCATCACGATTACTTTACAGGTGCTTAAAACCAAGCTTGGCCCATCACACTTGCAAGGCACTCTACCAACTTACCTATCTTTCCAGTCCTGGATTTCTCTTATTTTGTTATTTTCTTAATTCCTTTGTGATTTCTTAATTCCCTTCTTAGTTAATTTTTAAATGAGAAATTCAAGTTTAGAACTTCATAGATAAGGGGCTGCTAGCCTGAAACCTAAACTCAGCTCCTCCCGGATCCCTGCAGCAGGCTGCCTCTCCTGGGCATGCCTCCATTCTACAGGTAAGGCAGGGCACAACTGGCCCTGTAGCATTCACAGGCAAAGAGGATCAAGCCTTGCCTAGAGGCTGTGTCCCTAATGTCCCAGACACTCTCCCATCAGGAAAGGCAAGCAGGGACAGGACCACGGAGGGGACGCGAATGAATAACAACAGGCAGTCGTGAAGGAAGGGTCCCACCTCTGCTGCTAACAAGTCAACTCTATCTTTGAACGACCCCTCTGTCCTTGCTGTCTCCCAGGCTGCCAGGTTCCTCTGGGTCTGAGCCCACTGCCAACATCCTTCCAAGGAGCTCTGCATGAAGGGCCAGGCCACAGTCTAAGGGCCTTTGGGCTACGGGGAGGAATCTTTCTATCGACAGGCAGAAGTGTGTCCTTTTCAGAATGCCAGTTCTGACACTTTGACCAGAGAGCACTCCAATAACATGACCTATAATTGAATAAGTTACCAGACTCAAGGGGAAAAAGTGCGTTTGCCTACCCTAGAGAGTACTGTCCCAACCAGAATCCAGCTAAAGAAGGAAGACTCAAAAGGGAGTTCATTCAGAAGGATAAAAAACATGCTAAAGAGGAAAGAGATTCTGATCATAGAGAATCCCCTCTGCAAAACGGAATGGACTGGGCCTGGTGAACCGTCCCAGCCTCAGGGAGAAAGGCAGGCAGGTGTCCCAGACTCTGGCAGAAAGGCAGGCAGGTGTCCCAGCTTCTGGGAGAAAGGCAGGTGTCCAAGCTTCTGGGAGAAAGGCAGGTGTCCCAACTTCTGGGAGGAAGGCAGGTGTCCCAGCTTCTGGGAGAAAGGCAGGCAGGTGTCCCAGCCTCTGGGAGGAAGGCAGGTGTCCCAGCCTCTGGGAGGAAGGCAGGCAGGTGTCCCAGCCTCTGGGAGAAAGGCAGGCAGGTGTCCCAGCTTCTGGGAGAAAGGCAGGCAGGTGTCCCAGCCTCTGGGAGGAAGGCAGGCAGGTGTCCCAGCCTCTGGGAGAAAGGCAGGCAGGTGTCCCAGCTTCTGGGAGGCAGGCAGAAAGGTGTCAATCCTGGACTGACCCAGCCTTCACGTGGCATGGGGAAAGGCCTCGTGGGGAACAGAGTCAACGGCTACATAACTTTTCCATCCGTTTTATTGTGAGATAGCCAGAGTTCATTATATAAATCTTTCAAAATAATGAGATATTACAAGAATAGCTTACATGTCCTCTCTGATTGCACAAATACATGACACAGAAAACTGTCTTACAAGAATACTTTAATAAAGAAAATAGGTCTCTATTCATCTTAGAGCAGACTTGATTCAATTTCTTTTCTGATCCTGCCATCATGGATTCTTTTATAGTATGTCTAGGATGCCCCACTAAGCAAGTACAACCTGTGGCTGCTTCTCTTTCTGCTACTACTGAGGTTCACAATGCTAAAGGGCTTTAGGCTTCCTTTTCTGATCTTCCCTGAAATTAAAAGAATTCTTGTATTCAGGCTCGAAGAGGTAATTTTAAAAACATTCCTTCCAAACTTGGATGAGGTTAGCCACCGCTCTTAGTGACTGATCTTCTCAGGCCTTGCTCAGGCTAGACCAGCTGATAGTTTAACCTGCGATACCAAGTTAACAGTTCATATGCCATAAAGGGAGCCCTGGGAGCAAGGATACAATACAAGGATCAGGAAAGCTCAAACAGTGGATAGTGATTAGAGAACACACCCCAATTCAAGGTTTCTCTTATGTTGAATGACAGAACACAGGGTGTGGCAGTAGTTGTTTAAGATACTGAAGATCTGGAAAAGGCTAATTATTCAGGCCAGTGGTGCTTCATTTCCAAAATGCCAGTAAGGAATCGTAGACTCTGCACTGGTTGGCAGTGTGTGACATTCTCTTTCTGCTGAGGCTTTAAGATATGGTGCTGTATGCCTGGGGGACAGAATACTGGCCACATCTGCCTAGAGACAGGAACACCAGGGGAAGCGTGTGGATCTCACGCTCTCCCTCCGCTGTTTCTCAACTGTGTCCACTTGGCCAAGCAGCTTGTCTTTACTTTTCAGGTAGCATGAATTAAAATCAAGAAAACAGATGAATCTGACTGGCATTCTACAGTCAGATTCCTGAGAGGGTGGGGATACGCCACCACCCTTCTGAAGATCCGCATCCAGCTCTTGCCCAACAAGTTTAAACGCACATAGGGACTGAGGCCTGCCCCACTTCTCTCCCTATTCATGTGGCTTCTTCCCCACCCAGTCTAACAGACTGCCACAGGCTCTTACCAAAGTGCTGAGCAGTAGACGGAAATAAGTTGTTTCGCATTACCAGACATGTCCATCACATTAGAAAGGGTCACATGTGCATAAAAGAAAGAGCCAGCCATCTACTGCAGTGACTTTGCAAACTCAGCGTAGTCGATGTAGCCGTCGTTGTTCTTGTCATCGTCCCTCAGAACGCCATCAATGATGCTGATGAGCTCGTCCTCGCTCATGACTGGGGCCTGCTCACTCCCCTCCTACCAAGAGGTACATAAAATAGTGAGGGGCAGAATTACAGAGGGCATTAGCTACTTATCTAGGAGCCTTCGAGGGAGTGCAAATCCAGACTCACCTCAGACAACTGACACTCAACTCAGTGTCAATTCATAAAACTTCAAGTGAAAACTACACATGCCAGTTACAGAAAGGTGTGATAAAAGCAAGTCCTTGCTTTGTTGCTTAAAAAATGACTGTTTATTATTTTTTAGTTACAAGGTAACGTACAGACACTGCAGAAAGCTGGTTCTAGACTACAAGAACTGCTTGTCAGAGTCTATGACCTATATGCCCATCCGAAGGAAAGAACTCACTGCCTGAATCCTCCGCAGGGCCTAAGAAAATGGGAACAGTGACACTGAACACCTCGGGGTCAAAACAAGAGGAAGAAAGCTCTGCTGAAAAGAAATCACTGCCCTATTCTAGAGGCTGCTGTCGGAGGGCTGGGCCAGTGACAAAGCTCTGGCCATTCCCATGGTGACCACCTCTCCCTTGCTCCCCCACACCTATGTCTTCCACCTCTCATGGTCACAGTGTCACTCCCGTGCCCGGACTGCTGGATTCTGACTCCTCCCTGACATTAGTCTCACCTCCACACAGGGTCCACTCCAAAGCTTGCTGGGCTTCCTGCTTCTCATCTCCTCGCCCCTCCCTGCCTCCATCTCTCACCCCTCCCTGCCTCCACCAGGCAGAATAAGTGTCTCCCCCTGCTGACTCAGGTGGGGATGGAGCCCGAGATGTCTCTACTTGACCATGCCCTGGGACAGCAGGAGGCACCTCACAAAACCCTGCCCCTTCTTCCTGGGGCAACTACTTCCAAAGCTCTGCCCCTTGGTCCTGGAGTCACTCTTCTCAGATGAAAAGCTTTCCTGTGCTCTACACTGTGAACCTGGCTTGTGTTTTTAGGCCAGACCCTCAAACTCCAGCTGTAGTTAGAAATGCTGAGCCTTGGGCCAACCAGGCTCAGCCTCTCTAGGGCGAGGGTAGGATATGGGGACAAGCTAATGCTGAGGGGAAAGAAGCTCAGGAGCTCTTTTGAGGCATGAGCATAGCACAGGACAAGAACATGGATACCATCTACCCAGGTGCCCAACTGAGCTCCCTGACCTACCTCCTTGTGCACGTGAGTGATAGCTGCCCACCGAGCTCCCTGGCCTACCTCCTTGTGCACGTGAGTGATAGCTGCCCACCGAGCTCCCTGACCTACCTCCTTGTGCACGTGAGTGATAGCTGTTGAGAGTTCTAAGCCGTCAAGCAAACTGTTACCATCATAATCATGCATTTTGAAATAATGAAGCTGCAGTTCCTGTGGGGACATCTCAATCTCTGGCTGGTTGATGACACCTTCCAGATGTTCCATGATGTGCCTGAAAACCAACAGTCAGACTATGTCAAAACCTTAGAAGGGCTTTGAAACAGTCCATAGTTAAGAACACAGCACACAGCCAGGGCCACCAAAGGGGCAGGGCCGCAGCGCAGCAGGCCTCTTGGTAAGGTGGACTGAGGCACCTTCTCTTTACTGCTAGAACTTGGTTAAATTACTTTTTGAACTACCAATTTAATAGCAAGTTCCAGACCAACCAGGGTACCCACTGAAACCTTGTCTCAAATAAACAAAGAAAGAAAAAACAGGTAACAAAGCCAAATGTGAAGCTTACTGGCCAAGAAAGAGTCAGTGTTTGAATGCGTCACTAAAAAAGAGTCTTGTCATAATCAGGAAAACATAATTATATTCTGAATTCTGTTATTACGTGTGCTGGGTGGGAAGGGGTGAAGGAGGAAGTCTAAATTCTGACAAATAATTCAGTGTTTTAGGCTTCAAGAGCCCCACCTGTGAGATCCTGAAGACAGATAACTTACTACCAGGAGTCCCAAGGGATAATGTTGACCACTGAACACTGTTCAAGAGCCCTATAAAGTGACAGGAAGGGCAGGAGGGTGGGTGACCTGTGAGCTGTGGCTGCAGACGGCGGGGCCACAGAACCCTGGCCAACTGAATACATACTCTTGGTCGTGCACTGTGCTCTTGTCCAGGCCCACGCTGCCATGATGGACACCAGCCCCATGCTCCTCGGCCCTGGCACACGGAGCACAAAGGGCCCAGAACAGGACACACAGGAAGGGAGCTCTGAGCAGCCGTAGGGAGGCCATGTTTCTGGGTACCTAGGTGGGAAACAGAAAGTGAAGGCACAGCACCGGAGCTTCTGGGAATCTTGGGAGGCTGTGGGGCTGCGGACAAGAGCACTGCAGACTGGGCCTGAGCTCAGAGCTCAGTAGGAGGGCACCTGCTCAGTGTGTGCCAGGTGCTGGGCTCCACTCCAGTGCCACACAAAAGGTCAGCCAAGGATACTGGTGCACATCTTTAATCCCAGCAGTTGGGAGGTGGAGGCAAAGGCAGGCACACCTCCTAGCTCAAGGCCAGCCTGGTCTACAGAGCTAGTACCAGGACAGCCAGGGCTACACAGAGAAACCCTGCCTCCGAAAATAGAAGGAAAGAAAGGAAGGAAGGAAGGAAGGAAGGAAGGAAGGAAGGAAGGAAGGAAGGAAGGAAGGAAGGACAAGGAGAAGGAAAAGGAAAAGGAAAGGGGGAGGGGGAGGATGGGAGGGAGGCAGGCAGGCAGTTCTGTCCTAGCTTGCCTGCTTCCCATCACAGAACTGGACAGTACAGATCCACAATGTTAATGTCAGAGGGCTGAGCAATCATCCAAGAGCATTCAAAGACCCAAAGACTAGACCTGTATAAGTCAGCAGCCCACAGAGAGGAAAAAACGCTTCCTACTAGAGTACAACAAAAGCAGAATGAGGTGTTTTCAAAACAGAAAACCTTTGGGAGTTCTGAAGAAATCTCCTTGGATGAAGGCTGACAGACCCAGCAATACGTCAGCCTGGCCTGGACAGATGCTGGATCTGGGGGTAATGGCAGCTGAAGGCGAGCGAGTGCACGCAGTGAGGCAGGTGCAGCGGGCACATGTGCAGCCAAGAGGCTGATACTTCCTGAGAACAAGTGGGAAGCAACTGGCGAGTCATGACTACAGATCAGGTCACAGGCTGGCATGGCTTCAGGTGGACTCACTGGAAGTTTGATGGAAAGCGATGGAGAGAGGCAGGGCTGGAGGACCATGGGAAGAGAGAGAAGCAACCAAGCTGGTCATATCAACCTCAAAGCAGTGACATGGAGAGGAAGCCACCATCCCCACCTAGTCCACCTGCCAGGGTCCTGAGAGGGTCTCATAACTTTAACCATACTGAGAACACCGGAAAGGAAAGCAACAGAGAAACTCATGATACATCTTAATGCACTTGAGATTAAGACCAGCAAGACAATTCAGCCACTGGCAGGCTCCCTGAAGACCAACTTACACTGTATCATAGGTACTATAATTAACTGCTGGTTCAAAGCAAAGTTATGCCCCTCTGGGCTTAGAGATGCACCTCAAAATGGAAGGTGACAGACAGCTCAGGACCTCAAACACAGCCTGCTGTCCTCATCAAAAAGGCAGAGACAATTCTGCTGTGAAGCACACCCTAAACTCGGAGCACAGCTCTGAAGCCACTTTCTTCCCCTGGTGCCAAAGGCTGCAAAGCAGAGATCCTGTGGCCCTTTTAGGATAGGTATCCTAAATGTTCTCAGAGAGGACCAGAGAGAAAGTATGCCATCCTGTGACATTTGCAAAAAGTTCCCCTGACCTATTTTGCCCATCCCCCACCATGTTCTCATGAAAAGATCAGCAACCACTGGGAGGGTGTCTTAGGGTTTTACTGCTGTGAAGAGACACCATGACCAAGGCAAGTCTTATAAAGGACAACATTTAATTGGGGCTGGCTTACAGGTTCAGAGGTTCAGTCTATTATTATCAAGGTGGGAGCAGGGCAGCATCCAGGCAGGCATGGTGCAGACAGAGCTGAGAGCTCATCCTCGCTCATGGCTGCGGCCTGCTCACTCCCCTCCTACCAAGAGGTACACAAGATAGTGAGGGGCAGAATTACAGAGGGCAGATCTCTGAGTTCAAAGCCAGTCTGAGACAGAGCAAGTTCTAAGTGAAGAAAAGCTTAAATCCAGGCATGGGGTTACACACCTTTAATCCCAGGAGACAGGCATGCAGATCTCTAAATTCAAGGTCAATCTCCAGAGCAAGATCCAGGACAGCCAAGCTTAGGCAAGGAAGGAGTTGGAGAAGAGGAAGCTAGTGATAATATCATTTTGGTTCTTTCTACTTGTCCACTATTTCAAAATGTCTACTCTAACTGGATGTGGTGGAGCCACTGTTTAAACCCAGCACTTGGGAAGCAGGGGCAGGTGAATCTCTGTGCATTTGGGGCCACCCAGGTCTACATGTGTTTGGAAGCCATGTTGACTTCAGGTGTCCTTCTCAGTTGCTCTCTACTTTCTATATTGAGGCAGGGTCTCTGGCTGAACCCTGAGCCAGCTAACTCACTGTCTAGCTGGTGATCTTGCCTCTGTCCCTCATCTCTGTCCCTCTCTCCTACCCTAGCACTGAGATTATTGGCAGCAGCCACATATACCTGACCTTTCTGTGGGTGCTGGGTAGCTGAACCCCAGTCCCCAAGCTGCTTCCAGTTTACCCACTGGGCCAGTCAGGGCTACATAATGAAATAGGAATCTAAAACAAAACAACCAAACCAAAAAACAAAACCAAAAAACCTACTATAAATTATTTTTCCCATATATGTGTGTAATTCCTCCCATAATTCTGTTCTAATACTAAACAGCAGTTCCTAGCTAACAGTTATCTCCAGATAAGGCAAGAGTCAGAAACATACTTCCAACCTAAGAAGCAAGCATCTAGACCCTACCAAGGCCACTGTACCTGGAACAGAGAACACATTCTCCAGTTATTCCTAGTAGTCCCTACTATGCTGACTTAACCCAGGCCAGAGCAGAATAACTTGTTCTGAGCCCACATCTTAAGAGTATGGGGTAGGAAGGACCAGAAATGGGAACCAGTCCTCCCTAGCCCCTCAGACTCAATTACCTTCAGTGTCTTCTCCAGGCACCTGGTGTTTTATACCCTTGGCTTTTTGTTGTTTTATTGTTTTAAAACAGGTTGTCACTACACAACTCACACCAGCTTAACTATGGCCATCCACATTCACCTCCCAAGTGCTAGGATGCAGGGATGTGCCACCCTGAGTCTGGCTTACATGTTCTTCCAGAGCATTTGGTTCCTGGCTTCTGGACTGGAATAGGACACCTGCCTAGTGTCTATCTAGACTACTGGTTCGAAGCTTGTGTGCCTTTGGTGGACTAAAGGGATAACCACAGATACACAGCCAAGATTTTTTAAAAAAAATATGTGTATATTGAGGAAGGGACAGTGTGCTTGAGTGTGTGTGTGTGTGTGTGTGTGTGTGAAGGCCACATTGGTTTCACGTGTCTTGTTTAGTTGTTCTCTACTTATATATTGAGAGGCAAAGTCTACAGCCTGCGGCCACATTCTGATGGCAGTGTAATTGAGGGGAGGGCCTACTAGACAGAAAGTGGAGCGGTCACCGAAACCATGGTGACTTTCCTCTAGCAACATGGTTGGCTCCAGCTGAGATGTGTATCTTTGGGATATTTTCAACTGATGTAATAGCAGACATTGACCAAGTGGTTAATGAACACACGAATTTCGAGTTCAGGTTATCCTCTCTTCAGTATGAAAGCCAAGACCTTCTGAGCTTGGCGCAGCAAGTTCCCAACCATGAAAACTCAATAAATACCAGACCCAGGAAATCAGAAGAAGATCCCACAAAGCACTATGACAAGAGGCAGAGACTGCCACTGGTCAGATTAAACTGTTCCCAGTCAAAAGGAAACAGAGTACTCTCTCTTCCCCAAAGGACACATTGCATCATTCACACACCAATTACTTAGTTCAAGGCCATGGGCTGTTGGGAGCCGTGAATCTTGAGAGGCATTCGCCATGGCAAGATGGCGCCTACTTCCGCTGTTAACTCCTAGTGGACAACTGTTTGCGCATGTGCGTAGACAACTATTGGCGCATGTGTATAGAGTGAAAGGACGCCATGTCACAGCCCATCCCGGGGCGTTACGTAGGGTAATGAGCGAACAGCCAGTCATGAGCAGACACACCACGCTGTGGGCAGATACACGCACTGTGGTGTATATAAGCAGTGCGGATTTTGGGTTCGACCCCTTTTTTCACCATGGATGGAGACAATAAAACAGTTGCTGCAGAAGGAACCTAGAGTGTCCGCGTGTCTTCTTCCCGGCGAGAGGACCACGCGGGCTACAATGGACACGCAGCCTGGAAGATAAGCCCCAAGGGTTCCCTGGCTCACTGGCCTCCGGGAAATGGCATAGGCCAAGCTAGAGAAAAATCCAACTAGGGAAGAGACTGACAACTGATTTTCCTTTTCTAAAGACTTGACTATCTTATGTTCTCCTATAAATGGCTTATTTATAGGTTAGCACAACTACTTATATATCCTTGACTGAAAGACTGTTCCGCATCCTTTGGAGGTCATCTTCAACACAATGAGAAACTCTGGGAGAGACACACACAGCAATGAAAGAGGAAAAGGATGTCACTCAGCCCAACAGACCATCGCCACTAACCCTGGCAAATAGTGGGGTATGGTCTGCTGCAACCAGACGGGGCTGTAGAAAACAATCAGTGCTTTAGTGTCCATCACAAGGAACAGCATGAGTCTAACAGGCGATGCTGACCTCCCTCAGAGCCTTGACTTCAACAAGGCTCCTCTCACTGCTCCTGAGACCTCTGTTGCCACTGTGCCTGGTCATTCCTTCTAGGCCCAGTTCAAATGAGGCCTAAAGACTCTTGCGGCTATACCCCCTTGCTTCCTTATCTGTTTCTTCCTTCCTATCTTTCCTTTTCCTCTTTCCAAAGGCCAGGATCTGTGTTCTCTTATTTATGAACTGAACAATGCTGAGCTGGCTTGGGACAACACGGTCAGAATAAGGTGACAAGAAGCACACAGTACTCAAGTCTTTATCTCAGAGGCCCTGGCCTAAGGCTGTGCCTTTGGAGCACTCCTGCTCCAGGGAAGGGCCCGGTCCACCCTTCCCTCCCACTGCGTCTTTATTCCTATCAGGGAGGGAACTTTCCTCCTAGCAGTTGTTGGCAGCCCTTTTCTAAGTCAGAGGCTCTTAGTTGGGAATTTACATTCAAAGCAGTTACACTTGACAACACCCAGATGGCCTGTACCCAGAGCCAATGCCAAAGAAAACTGACTAGTGCTGCCTAGTTCTGGTCATCTCCATGCTCTTGAAGTACAAGCAACCAGTAAGTTAAAGAAACCTCTATATGGGCTGAGGCTGAGAACTTGTCCTGAACAGGCTGGTGTTTAATAGTGTGGGATCCCAAAGGAAAACCATGCTACCCTTATAACTAACATTTAACTACCAGTCTAGTAATATAGGAAGAACAGGACCGTGAAGCCTGTGTGAACAGGCGGACTCCTCTCTCACAGATGACAGCCTAATGCAAAACAGAGAGGCCACTAAAGAGGCACTGGAGGGGTATCACATAAACCCCCATCCTCAGAAAACATGAGAAGAAATATTTCAACCAAAAACAAAGTACACCCCTCCATGAACAGAACATATGGCAGCGGACACCTAAGCTCAGAAATGCCGTGGGTTCAATCTAGTTGCAGAATATCAGTTGAGGAGAGACAGGTATTGAGTAAAGTGCATAGATGGTGAGTCACAACAGGCAGTGGCAGGAAGAGAGAGCTTGGAAGGGCAATGAGAATCCACAAAGGACCAGGGAATGGGGCAGGGGTAGCTGAGCGTGTCTCTAGCTCCCCTGTACTGGTCACATCGAAGAGGGTCGATAAATATCAAAGGAGCAGAAAGAAGAGCTGATTGCTAAGGCAAGGTGTCTGGAAAAGTGAGAGTGGTGAGTAGGTTCAATGTGCTTGATGAGTTTTGGTGAGAATGACGCCCAGGCCTCTCTCTGGTTTGGGCATATGTGTGGTTGGAGGTGCCATGACCCAGAAAGGGAAAACAAGAGAAACGAGCACCCCTTGTCTACCTAACCTCCCAGGCTCAACCCCGCCGAGACAACAGGACCTATGGGTCTGCCCCCGAGGAAGATGAGGGAACCAGGGGCAGATGGAGTAATGCCTGCGGCCCGCGCGCTTCCAGGCCAGCCGGGGTCCGTGTCCAGCCCACACAGCTGGCCCTACCGCCTGGTACCGAGACACCCGGGGATGGGGTGAGCGAAAACAACAGCGCGGGCTCAGCCCGGCACACACGCCTGGCCCCGAAACCTTCTTGGAAGGCAGGGTGCCTCCGTGGGCCACAGGTCCCGCTGAGTCTGGATGATCGGCATCCTCCGCCCCGCCGCCCCGCCGCCCCGCCGAGCCCCAGGCCCTGGATCCGCCGATCGAACGCTGCCCCGAGGGGTCAGGCCTCCCGTCCGGGGATTCGCTCACCCTAATAATCACCGACGCGAAACACTCCAACGTGAACCTTGCCAGCAGCCGTCCTAGGACGCTTTTCTCCGCACGCCGGCCCCGCCCCTCGCCCAGCTGCGCACGCGCACAGCCTCCCGCCCGCCCACCGGAGTCGTCCGCCCCGCCCCCTGCACGGCCCGATCCAGTGAATCCACGTGTCCCCCGTGGCTGGCTCGGCCAGACCCGCCTCCCGAGGGCAACACCCTGCTCCTTGGGCCCTGGAGAGTCCAAGCGGCGTGCGAGTTGCTAGGCAGCCGTGAAGCCCCGGGACGTGGCTCTACGTAGTTTGTGGGCTCCAGGATAATCCGGAGGAGGCGGACTCCGAAGCTAGCCAGCCTCCCCTTCTCTATCCTTTGGCGGAGCTCTCCACGCTCCCGCTACAAACTGGGGAGAGAGTAAAACCCCTAACTCCGGTCACAGTGAGGCAACTGGTACTTCCCAGGGATCCTGCGTTTCCAAGACTGACCTGCTTCCATTTTCTCTTTGCTCCATTCCTTGAGCCGCAGCCTCAAAGCTCCACCAAGAGTTATGGTCAACCCAGCTAGTAAAGTTCCTGAAATCGGCTGGTTTTGTTGTTTTACTTTTATTTTATGTACATTGGTGTTCTGCCTGCATGCTTGTCTCTGTGAGTGTGGGATCCCCTGGAACTGGAGTTACAGTTAGTTGTGAGCTGCCATGTAGGTGGTGGGAACTGAACGGCCTGTGCTGTTAACCACCTAGCCATCTCTCCAACCCCTGAAATCAGCTGTTATTTTTTGAGAGAAGACAATATATTTTCAAAAACGACCCTGCCCTTTCCTCTTAACAAAACTGTCTTTCAGTGAATGTGTATAGATCCAGATGGATATTTGACCTTAGGACTGTACATTTCAACATTATCCTATACGGAAAACAAGCTTCTCAGAGTCCCTAAGACATTGCTAACACAACATTCCATCTCCTTCTGAAGCTTAGATTAGTTGGTCAGTTCATTCCAGGTACCCTGCACCTCCATCCATTTGTTCATTAGATCATCCATAGTTGACTCCATTCTACCTACAATCCCTTGTCCTGAGAGCTACAAATGCGGGCAATTTATGAAGCTCAGTAACTAGGAACTGAGGGTAGCCTGGAGAGCGCCTAATCCTGCTTCCTTCACCTCCCACCTCCCAGACTTTTTCTGTTTTGTTGTTGTTTTGGTTTTTTGATTTTTCGAGACAGGCTCTCTCTGGGTAGCCCTGGCTGTTCTGGAACTTGCTCTGTAGACTGGGCTGTCCTCAGACTCAGATCCGTCTGCTTCTGCCTCCCAAGTGCTGGGATTACAGGTGTGTGCCACCACTGCTCTGCTCAAACTTTTCTAATAAGCACTTGCCACCAAGCCAGGTCTCCACCTTCTCTGTGGTACTATCTTTTGTCATCTTTCTCTTTCTACCTGATAATTCTTACCACCAAGCCAGGTATCCACCTTTTCTGTAGCCCTAACTTGTGTCGTCTTTCTCTTTCTACCTGATAATTCTTACCTGCATCGATGCTTGTCCTCTGGTTCTTTCCCACAATGGTATCGGAATGGCAATCCCCATGCAAACCAGGGGTCTCTTCTGGCTTGCTTGTTCATTGCAGTCAAATACCCTGTGTTGGTTTGAATAGGCTTGGCCCCCATTGTGTCCTGTGTTTGAATGCTTGACCCCATAGGGAGTGGCACAATTAAGAGGTGTGGCCTTGTTGGAGAAAGTGTGTCACTGTGGAGGTGAGTTCAAGGTCTCCTATGCTAGAGCTATGCTCTGTGTGACACAGTCTCCTGCTGCCTGAGGATCAAGATGTCAAACTCTCAGCTACTTCTCCAGCACCATGTCTGCCTGCATGCTGCCATGCTTCCCACCTTGATGATAATGGACTGAGCCTCTGAAACTGTAAGCCAGCCCCAGTTAAATGTTGTCCTTTACAAGAGTTGCTGTGGTCATGGTGTCTCTTCACAGTGATAAAAACCCAAAGGCACAACCACACCTTGAAGCATTTTCTTTTGTTTTCTGACAACTATGCTTGTTGTTCTCCTGTCTGTTCTACTGGCACCAAATCTTCTGCTCAATGTACAAAAAAAAAAAAAAAAGTGCCAAAGTGCTGAGCACCTTCATCTAGTGATTTCATCTAGTCCTGTGCTTGAAAACCCAGTTGCATGCAAACAACTCCAAAAAGGTTTTGTATGTGTATATGTGATATGTTTGTATGTGTCCATGTGGGTGTGGGCATCTACTTATGTATGGATGCTATAAATCTACACTGAATGCCTTCCTCTGTCCCTCTTCTGATTTTAGACAGGGTCTCTCGAACATGGCATTCATCAGGTTGGCAAGGCTAGCTGATCAGCTATGAGCTCCAGGAATCTTCCTGTCTCCAACCCCTTACCCCATCACTGGGATTACAGACACCTTCAACCATGCCAAGCTTTTGTATGGGTGCCAGTGGTCCAAGCTCAGGTCTTCTTGCTCTATGGCAATGCTTTGCCTAGCAAGCCATCTTTCCTATAATTCCTGGTACTTGGAAATAACGGCCTCCTCGTCAGCTCCATTTGATGGCTAATTGGCATCTTAAACTTAAGAACCCCTTGCAAAACGTGACCATTACCCTCAAACCCATGCACGCCAGTCTTGTCTATGGTAGCAATATCGCTCATCTTCACTTGGTTATTCGAGTTGAAATTCTTAGAGGTCTTCATGATTCCATTGCCTTTGTAAACAACCTTTCAGCAGATCTCCTTGTGCTATCAAAATATAAAACTTTAAAACACATTTTTACACCTCTAGTTTCCTGTGGTTCTACTGCTAGGAGCCATCATGGAGCCACTAAGGGTGTCCCAGAGATGGTTTCCACATAACCTGTCTGCTTCTATCCATTTTTGTCCAAGCTTGATCCATGGCAGAGACACCACCTCTGAGACTTTTGATGTGTCTGTTCTACAACTTATGCCAAATCCAACTAGAGATTTAGGGAGCTGACAGTGGAACTGGAAATTTGGTGACCCTCTTTCAATAATCAAGAAACTGCCAAGTGGCTGGCTGTCACTTGCTGGACCTTGAACACAGTCCAAAATACCAAACATAGTTGTATTCTAAGAGAACTATCTAGAACATTGGTGAATATTGACCTTTGTTAGTAACTTTCTACAAAGTCCTTCAAAGGAATGGCAAATCTAGGTTAGAAACTGTTGGCTTTGAAAGCACAGATTAAAGAGGATCTTGGTCAGCAGCCTGTGAACTGACCTGGCCAGGAGCCCTGGGAGCTGAAGCCTTGCAGTGGGATTGAAATGACCTATTTCTTTTGTGTGCTTAAGTTCCAATGAGCACAAGTGGAGACAGAAAGAAAAAACTTTATTATGAGAAGACTGAAGCTCCACGCAGGAAGTAGACATGATTTTGAATTGCTGGAAAGTGATGTATTGTCTGTGGAGAGGACTCCAGGGCAGGGAGAGTGGGATGAGAGGACTCCAAGGCAGGGAGATTGGGATGAGAATAACCTCAATTTACAACTCTCGTGTTGCCATGAGTGTTCAAACTGTAAGTGAATGATTGGTGGACACGAGGAAAATGCAGTTTGCAGTTATTGCTGACAGTGCTGCTTTACACATGTATCTTGTTGCACATCTGCTCACAGTTGGAAATACGAAATATTTAATACAAGGCAATTTAAGGACTCTCTAGGCAAGATATTTTACCATGATTACTTATACATTGACCAGACAGCTAGATTATTGAAAATGTCAAGCCTAGTCAGCCACATTCTTCTGCCAATCAAGCCTTGGGTATTCCCCAGAGCCCAGGATGCTCTCAAACCGAAAGCAGGTACAATGAACGTGGGTTCTGTAGAATTAGAAGACAGATTAGAGAGGGCTTCTGCATTCCACTAGGAAGTTGCCACATTGCCCCTGAAGCAACCCCTCTATTTCCACTTGGCAGCAGTAGTGAATTGCTGACTGAATATACCGTCTTTTCCATTCTCTGCTTTTCTTGAATGGAAGCTTGTGCCATCTGTTTACACTGCAGATTGAATGGGTTTTCCAACAGGCTTATTTACACTGTGTTTATGTACAATGTAGACAAAGAGAAGTACGTGCATAGAAAAATGTCCCAATGGATGATGAGGTGGCTCAATCGGTGGTTAAGAGCACTTATTCTTGCAGATGAAGTATGTTCAGTTCCCAGCACCCACATGGCGGCTCACAACCATCTGTAACTCCAGTCCAGGGAGATCTGATGCTCTCCTCTGGCCTCCACTGGCATCCATGTAATGCACAAACATACATGCATTCAAAATACATAAACATTTAAAAAAATCATAGAGTTCAATGAGTTTTCAGAAGTTGAATACATCTATATAACCCAGCACCCAGAAAAAGTATTGGAATATTACCAACATGTCAGGTGTGGTGGCGCACGCCTTTAATCCCAGTGCTGGGAAGGCAGGGGCAGGCAGATCCCTGAGTTTGAGGCCAGCCTGTTCTACAGAGAGAGTTCCAGGACAGCCATGGCCACACATAAATCCTGTCTTGAAAAAAAACCAAACCAAACCAAATGTCACTCTCTCCAAATACACCTGTTATCCTGATTCTAACTCTGTAGGGTTCTCTTCTTAGTTTATTTCTCTCACATAAATAGAATCACACACTACATACTCTTTTGTCTATGGCTCCTTTGCTCAGCATTTTTTTTTTTTAAGATACAATCTTGCTATGTTTCCCTAGCTGGTCTGGAACTCACTACATAGTCCAAGCTGGCCTCTAACTCAGAGAGATGCACCAGCCATTGCCTACTGAGAGCTAGAAGTAATGCTATGTGCCACAGACTCAGATATTTAGCACAACTTAAAGATCCGTTCATGTTGGTGGAGTTGAAAATCACTCAGTCTTCATTTCTGAACACTATTTCATGGGATCACTGTACACTGCACAGTTGTACTACACATGGACACCCAGGGAGTTCCCAGTTTTAGGCTGTTACAAATAATTCTACTCTGAACTTGTAGACAAGTGCCTTAGAGTTTCTATTCCTGCACAAACATCATGACCAAGAAACAAGTGGGGTTGGAAAGGGTTTATTCAGCTTACACTTCCACATGGCTGTTCATCACCAAAGGAAGTCAGGATGAACTCCAGCAGGTCAGGAAGCAGGAGCTGATGCAGAGGCCATGGAGGGATGTTACTTCCTCTACCTTGCTCAGCCTGCTTTCTTACAGAACCCAAGACTACCAGCCCAGGGATGGTACACAGGGGCTGGATCTCATGGAGGCATTTTCTCAACGGAAGCTCCTTTCTCTGTGTTAACTCCAGCTTGTGTCAAGTTGACCCAAAACCAGGCAGTACAGCAAGTATGGCCTTTGTTGCATATATGCTCACATTTCTGTTAGATTTTTGCCTAAGAGAACTGCGAACATGTAAGAAATGCAGATGTTTATCTTTGTCAAATACAACCAAGCTGCTTCCAGGTGGCAGAGCACATGGGAGTTCTGTCATTCCACAAATCCACAACCCTTGGTACTCCCCATCCTCTCTATACTGGCAAGGCATTTGCTTTTCAGCTTATATTACCAGAAACTATAGCTAGGGCTGAAGTAGGCATGTGAGGTCTGAAATGGCTTGTCCCTGCAGAGCTAGGGCTGAAATTTAATTACCACTATGGCAGTGTTAGGGGAGGACCTTTAAAACATGTTAGGTCATTAAGAAGGAGTAACATCTTTGGAGGATGGATTGATCCTTGAAGGACTGGATTAATTAACTCAAGAGAGCTTGTGGTTATAAAGAAACCTGCATTCAGGTTGTGTTTCCTCTGCATGGGCCAACTAGTCATGTCTTCCACTTTCTGCCTCAAGTTGAGGCTTCAGAAGGATCTTCCCAACATCAGGAGCCAGGAGCCACGATAAACCTCATTCCTTTAGAACATATCTAGACTTGGGAATTCTATTCTGGTAACATAAAACGGTCTAAAGCAAGGGGCCTGTGTTTTGTATAGAGAGTACTTGGACTCCCAGTATGTGTAGGAACTGGTGAGAGACACTAGGGCACATTCCTTTGTGGATGCAAGTTTAAAAAAGAGGGTTGTACATGAATTTTAGATAAGCACAAAGCAGCAGCAGGTGCTTGCTGGTACTTTACTAGGTAGTAGCAGAGTCTCCATCTTCAAACGGCCACTGTCCTAGCCATCTCTACAGATCCTCTCCAGCTAAAGAACCATGTGATGCAGTTCTAGGGATGACTCATGGAACTTGAGAAATCTGCTGTTCTGAGAGGTGAGAGTGGATGCCCTTTCTCTCAGAGATGGGGATAGAGTAGTAGCCACCCTCCGCCCATGAAGAGAAACTGCGGGGAACCTCAGAAAGACTGGCCTGGTGCTGCAGACCTGCAGTTGCTGACCCAGCACCAGCAGCTGCCTCCTTGCAGTCATCTTTCATCAGGAGATGACTCTTAATTGGCTTATGACAGTTACTTGCAGTTGATTGCATTCTCAAGCAATTCAAAGGTTAAACAATATGTATGTTACCTGTGTGAACTAAATTTACCAATCTCAGTGGTTGGGGGTTCAAATCACAATTTACATACAGAGCATTCAATAATTTTAAAAATGGAAGAATAGTATTTATAAAAATTCACAAATGTTATGGACTGCTAAGTTTGAAGATTTGGTAGGAGATGCCAAGATAGGATAGCTAGAAATATCGCAGGAAGGGATAAAGCAGACGACAAAGATGCAGATTTTCCAACAATGTTTCCAAACCTGGGCATCCCTCCTCTGGTCCTCTTCTCAGGGAGTCTCTCATCAGAGAGAGGAAATAACAAGTCAATGAGGGGAGGTCATGGAGGATGTTTTGTAGGAAAAATTTCTTTGGAAAAATTCTTTAAAGCTACCTAGTTCTGTATTCTAGAAAGAAGAGCTTGAAGAAGGGCTATAGATTCGGGTGGTCTTTGATACTGGACACACATGCTGGCCTGGTCCTGAGAAAGGTAAGAGGTCATGAAAGAGGAAAGAGGAGGGCCTGAGATTGTGTTCTCTGAGGGCAGCTCAAGTGAGACAAGAATCCTAGAGACCAAGCAGACTCATAAGTGGATAAGCCCTAAATGGGACACATGCTAAGGGAACATCTGCTCAGGAACATCTGCTCAGGAACATCTGCTCAGGGGACATCTGCTCAGGGGACATCTGCTCAGGGGACACCTGCTCAGGGACACCTGCTCAGGGGACATCTGCTCAGAGACACCTGCTCAGGACACATCTGCTCAGAGACACCTGCTCAGGGACACCTGCTCAGAGACACCTGCTCAGGGGACATCTGCTCAGAGGACATCTGCTCAAGGACATCTGCTCAGGGGACATCTGCTCAGGGGACATCTGCTCAGGAGACATCTGCTCAGGAGACATCTGCTCAGGAGACACCTGCCCAGAGACACCTGCCCAGGGACACCTGCCCAGGGACACCTGCCCAGGGACATCTGCTCAGGGGACATCTGCTCAGGGGACATCTGCTCAGGGACATCTGCTCAGGGACATCTGCTCAGGGACATCTGCTCAGAGATACCTGCTCAGGGGACATCTGCTCAGGAGACATCTGCTCAGGGGACATCTGCTCAGGGGACATCTGCTCAGGAGACATCTGCTTAGGGGAGGCCTGCTCAGGGGACATCTGCTCAGGAGACATCTGCTCAAGGACATCTGCTCAGGACACATCTGCTCAAGGACATCTGCTCAGGGGACATCTGCTCAGGGACATCTGCTCAAGGACATCAGCTCGGGGAACATCTGCTCAGTGGACATCTGCTTGGGGAACATCTGCTCAGGAGACATCTACTCAAGGACATCTGCTCAGGAGACATCTGCTCAGGGACATCTGCTCAGGGACACCTGCTCAGGGGACATCTGCTCCAGGAACATCTTGGAAGAAGGGGCAAACACCCCATTCTAAACAGAATGTAAGAGCCAGAGGATGGAGAGGGCTCTGTGAAATGTTCTCTTCCAGACATGACATGGCCATTGCACACATGACCTCACAGTAACTGGGTGACCCTCACATGATCCAGCCAACCAAATAAATTAGCATCTAACAGAGCACTAACTGTATTCAATGAATTACAGAAATAAAACGAAAAATAAAGATCTGATTGGGGAAATGGAAAGGTGGAGAGGAGCTTTTTGTGGGAAAGATGGAGAGGAAAATAGGGATGTCTGAAAAATAGGGATGCATACTATCTTTAAAAAATTCTAAAATGCATGTAATTCTGTGTCTACACATAAAATTTTCACTTAAACTATAGTTATATATCATGCATCTGTGTGTGTGTGTGTGTGTGTGTGTGTGTGTGGTTTACATTTCTTATCTGGGCTGAAGTGTGTGTGTGTAATTTACATTTCTTAGCTGGGCTGACATGTATGTGTGTGTGTGTGTGTGTGTGTGTGTGTATGTGTGTGTAGTTTACATTTCTTATCTTGGCTGAAGTGTGTGTGTGTGTGTATGTGTGTGTGTGTAGTTTACATTTCTTGTCTGGGCTGACATGTGTATGTGCGTGTGTATGTGTGTAGTGTGTGTGTGTAGTGTGTGTGTGTAGTGTGTGTGTGTAGTGTATGTAGTATGTGTAGTGTGTGTAGTGTTTGTGTGTGTGTGTGTGTAGTTTAAATTTCTTATCTTGGCTGAAGTGTGTGTGTGTGTATGTGTGTGTGTGTGTGTGTAGTTTAAATTTCTTATCTGGGCTGACGTGTGTGTGTGTGTGTGTGTATGTGTGTAGTGTGTGTGTGTAGTGTGTGTGTGTGTGTAGTGTATGTGTAGTGTGTGTAGTGTTTGTGTGTGTGTGTGTGTAGTTTAAATTTCTTATCTGGGCTGAAGTGTGTGTGTGTGTGTGTGTGTGTGTGTGTGTGTGTGTGTGTGTGTAGTTTACATTTCTTATCTGGGCTGACGTGTATGTGCATGTGTGTGTATAGTGTGTGTGTGTGTGTATGTGTGTGTAGTTTAAATTTCTTATCTGGGCTGACATGTGTATGTGTGTGTGTGTAGTGTGTGTGTCTAATGTGTGTGTAGTGTGTATGTGTGGTGTGTGTGTGTAGTGTTGTGTAGTGTGTGTATAGTGTGTGTGTAGTGTGTTGTGTAGTGTGTTGTGTAGTGTGTGTAGTATGTGTAGTGTGTGTAGTATGTGTAGTGTGTGTAGTATGTGTATGTGTGTGTGTGTGTGTGTATATGTGTGTGTGTGTTAGTTTAAATTCCTTATCTGGGCTGACAATGCTCCCTCCAGGCATGAGAAGCAGCTGTCTTTTGACAGCTTGTTGTTGAGGGTTGTTCAAGAGACTTCTAAAATATACAGCCTGTGCTATGGCCCCTGGTTGCTCCCATAGATAGTAGGTAAGTCCTGTCTGAAGACACCATGTACTTAAGACACATGACCCAGAGTTCCTTGAGCTGGTACTGACCTGAATGTTGTCTCCCTGAGGACTGGGTCTCCCAGTTTCAGAAGGCACCATGCAAGCTTCCAAAGGAGAGAAGCAGCCAACAGTCCTTCCTAGTACAGGACTTACGAACCACAATGACCAGCATGGCGCCATGGCCCGAAGAGTACAGTAGTGGCACACACACCCTGGCAGTAACCAACAGCTCTCTAATTGGCCTTAAGACCTGTTCAACAAGAAGTAAACTGTGCCTGAACTGGAAGCCTAGCCAACTTCTCAAGGCTAGTGAAGTCATGGACATTGGAAGAGAACCTACAATCACTATTTCTTTACTAAACCAGCACAATCCCTCACCACCTTCTAAACGTTTGTCCATATGCTCACAGGTAAGGTTAAGTAAACTTCTCTTTGTAGCAGACAGAGACCATTTCAGAAAACCAAACAAACCAAAATGCAGAGTTGTGGAGCACCACCCCAGTAGATACCTCTACATAACACTCCCAAACCTAAGGCTCAGGGAACACTGTAGAAGAGGAAACTGGAAAGATTCTAAGAACCAGAGGATCAGGGAGTCTGCTGTGGGATTGTGTCTCCTAGTGAAGTCAGACATACACCAATAGTCTTCCCCAACATGGCTGCCTAAAGAGGAGCTGAACAAGAACAACAATAGACATGCTAATGTGAACAGGCACATTCAGACTGAGTAGGTTATATTTAAGAAAAAAAAAAAGGACTCGGGTTTCTTCTGGTCTGTCTGGGCTGATACCCTGAGCAGACCTTGGGCACAAGCTCTGCAGCCAGTCCCACAACACACAGAGCTCCACTCCCAGGTGCTCTAACAAGCCCAGGGTCACAGGATCCCAGAATCACAGGATCACAGACACAGCTTGACTCTGAGGAGTTCTGATACAACCAGGATCACAGCAAGGACAAGCTCCAGTCAGATTTAGAAAGGGCAGGTAGCACTAGAGATAACCAGATGATGTGGGGCAAGTGTAAGAATATAAGCAACAAAAAACAAGGTTCCTTGGCATCATCAGAATCCAATACTCTCACCATAGCAAGTCCTGAACACACCATTACACCAGAAAAGCAAGATTCAGATATAAAATCACTTCTCA
>NW_022196912.1:5971490-5999453 GCF_008632895.1 Mastomys coucha | reverse complement strand
AGGAGCAAAACTACACCCTAGAAGAAGCAAGAAAGTAATCTTTCAACAAATCCACACAAGACTAATTCTACCTCTTACAAGAAAAACAAGAAGTAACAATTACTTTTTCTTAATATCTTAATATGAAAATTAATATTACCAACATATCCTAATTGATTGAAATCCAGAAACATGAGGAATTAGAAATTTGTTGATTGTCACCCAATGGTCTCTCTAATTTGGTAATTGGAGAAATAGGTCAAATATTATACAATCCATATACACTTTCAGCTTGTTTGTTTGTGACGGTGTCTTGCTGTGTACAACATAATGGTCTTGAGATCTTGCTTCTCCTATCTCAGCCTCTCTATTAGTAGTATTGTTTATTTCATATTTTTATAGTATACTATGGTTTTCAGAACAGCTTACATATTTTAAAAGTATTTATATAACCAAAAGTAATGTAGACAATTAAATTGGGAGGGGGCTTGTAAGAGAACAACAAAGTGCGCGACAGAATACTTTGCTTGACATTTGTAATTCTTGTATCAAGGTACCACAGTAAGAGGTAAGATCTTAAGCTCTACTAAATACAAAACAAACAAGCAAACAAAAACACTTTATATATTTATGTTCAATTAAGAAAATATTAGTAGTGATGTATTATTTTGAAATATACAGTTAATACATTTGGAGTTATTTAAAATTTATATTGAGAAAAACGTTCGTATTTTCAGTATTGCTGAAGACAAGCATCTACATAAGACTGTTAAATTGATTGTTGTTTTATATCAAACAACTTTTATAATACTCACTTTTATTGTTATAATAGTTTATAAATTTTAAAGAATATGATAAAAAAGATATTGTAGGTATTAAAAGGGGGAGTCTCTGGGAGGAGTTGGGGTACAAAAGGAAAACAAGAATGTGATTTAATTCTATTTACTTAAAATATGTTTTTAAATGTTAACAAATTCAGATAAATTGAAATCATGTAACTTTTTTCATCATTTTGCAATAAAACTTAAAAAAAAGAAAAAAATGTGTGTGTGTGTGTGTGTGTGTGTGTGTGTATGTGTGTGTGTGTGTGTGTGTGTGTGTGTGTGTGTGTGTGTAACTTTTTAAGCCATGAATTTGAAAGAGAGCTAGAAGGAGTATTTGAGAGGATTTGGAGGGAGGAAAGGGAAGGGAGAAATGATGTAATTATATTATAATCTCAAAAATAAAAGAAAGAGAAAACAAGGAGGGGAAGTGGGGGTTGGGTGGATTTGATCAAGACAGGATGTTTACAGTTATGAAGTCCTCAGAGGAGGCTGATGAGAGGCCTCAGCCGTGAAGAGGGCTACACTAGAGGGTTCAAGTTCAGCTCTCAGCACCAAAGTCAGGCAGCTCACAAATGCCTGCAACCCGTTCTGGGGGAATTCAGCACTGTGGCTTCCTGGGTACCTGATTCACGTGCAGGTACGCCAACACTCACACACACACTAATAATAAATCAAAACCACATTAAAGGAATGCATCTCTGCTGATCCAGTCCGTAATACTCACCTTGGGCTTTTGAATTCTAAAGATAATAAATAGATGTTGTTTTGTTAATTTATTACATCAGCCATAAGAAATGAACACAACTAGGTTTATCTTACATTAGTAATGCAAAGCTACTTCATCACATTAATAGATTTAAACCAGAAAAGTCATGTGACCTTCTAAAAATTCAAAGTATTTATAAAGTTGAATTTCAATCATAATTTTTTTAAAATGGAATAAGATTTTTTTCAATTTTATAAAGCTATTAGAAAGCAATGGCATAATTACCGTAAGTCCAATGGTTACTTCTAGGAGGCAGAGGTTGTTTGGGAAGAGATACACTGGAGACTCCTGGGATGCTGGTATAAACCTGTTTCTTTACCCTCATGGGAGGGAGGTTACTAAGTCTGTTTATAATAATTACCTTTCACACACTTTCCTTTCATTGTGATGTTTCTTCGCAGCACAAAGCCGTACGTTCTCAGCACTGGAAACTGAACCTAGAACTCTGTGAATGCAAAGTCGATGCCATGAAGTTATAGCTCCAGCCTTTGGGTCTTCTTTTTTTCTTTTCTTTTTTCTTTTTTTAGAAGACAGTATTTTGCTACAGAGCTTTGAACTCACAGTGACCTTGCGCTCATGCCCCTCTTACTAGAGTCTCCCAACGGCTGTGATTACAGACCTATGGCATCATAGTTAGTTCAAAAAGTATTTGTGAAAGGAGGGAGAGGAGATTTCGAAAGCAGCAGCAGGAAAGCCGTACTTTATGAGGCACAACTGCTGTCACCAGAAAATCCAGACACTTAAAGCTGACCCAAAAGCTGACTCAAAGGCTGGTGTAACTCACAGTAAGCCAGCTAAGGAAGGCAGTAAAAGCTCTGAACTCGGGCTGATCTCTCTCTCTCCCTCTTCCTCCTTCCTTTCCTCCCTCCCTCCCTCCTACACCCTTCCTTCCTCCTTCTATCCCTCTCCCTCCCTCAGTCCTTCCCCCTCTTCCCTCCTCCCCCCTCTCCAGAGGATATAGAGACAGACAAGAACCCTGTTCTGGGAAGGAGTCACTGGCATCAGTCTTATAAGGGAAGCTACCAGAGAAACAAGAGTCACTGAGATGCCAAGGAACAAGAGGGACGGGATTGGTGGGACATCACCCTCCACCCTTTCCCTGCTCCCATAAGGGAGGTTTGATGTCTCAGTCATAAAGTGAAAGAGCAGGGAAAGGAAGCTCCAGGGCTCTGTCTCCCAGGCTTGGGAGCAACTATGGCACTTTTACATTCTAAAACTAACTTAAATAATTGCTGAGAGTCTGCTCCACACAGTAATAGATGATTTCATTATTATATGTAGCTAATATAGCTGTATCACTGTAGCTGTCTTCAGACGCACCAGAAGAGGGCATTCCATCTCATTACAGGTGGTTGTGAGCCACCATGTGGTTGCTGGGATCTGAACTCAGGACCTCTGGGAGAGCAGTCAGTGCTCTTAACAATAGATGATTTTGAAGCTCCTGTGTCAGGCTTTAGACTCAGTCTAATGATTACATGCTATTTTCGTGACAGCTAACGAAGATTCGCCATCCATCTGGACATGCTGTTTTAATGTTAAGTTCCAGAGTGTGTTGTTCAGTACTAATAGTTAAGACACGAGGTAACTTGAGTCAGAAGTGTTGGGTTGGGTGACAACATGAGATAAGGAAGGCAGGGTTGGCATGCAGCTTCATGGTACTTACCTAAACAACCACGAAGCTTTGGGTTCAATATGCAACAGAGGGAAAAATGAAATATTAGGAAGAAACTTGCCATGTGTGCACACACCAAAGACAAACTGCCATGTGTTCAGACACTAATAATAAACTGCCATGTGTGAACACACTGATGACAGACAACCTGGCATATGTACCACATTGATGAATAACTCTCTGCTACTCTGATGACAACATGCCAAGTGTGAACACATTGCTAACAATATGCCATGTGTGAACACACAGATGACAACGTGCCATGGGTGCCACACTGATGAAAACCTGCCACATGTGCCACAGTGATGACAACTGCCATGTGATATCACATTGATGAAAACCTGCCATGTGTGAACACACTGATGACAACCTGGCATGTAGGCCACACTAATGACAACCTGCCATGTGAGAACACGGTGATGACAACTGCCATGTGTGAACACACTGATGACATCTTGACATGTGAGAACACACTGATGACAATGTACCATGTGTGCCATACTAATGACAATCTGTCATGTGTGAACACATTGATGACAACCTGCCATGTGAGAACACACTGAGGGACAACCTGCCACGTGTGCACACTGATGACAATGTACCATGTGTGCTACACTGATGACAACCTACCATAAGTGCTACATGTGTGCCAAACTGACATGCATGACACACTGATGAGAACCTGACATGTGTACCACAATAATCACAACCTGCCATGTGTGTCACATTAATGACAACCTACTATGTGTGCTATACCAATGACAACCAGACATGTGTGTCACACTGATGACAACCTGCCATGTGATAACACACTGATGAAAACCTGCCATGTGGGCCACACTGATGACAACCTGCCATGTGTGAACACACTGATGAAAACCTGCCATGTGATAACACACTGATGAAAACCTGCCATGTGGGCCACACTGATGACAACCTGCCATGTGGACCACACTGATGACAACGTGCCATGTGTGAACACACTGATGAAAACCTGCCATGTGTGAACATACTGATGACAACCTGCCATGTGATAACACACTGATGACAACCTGCCATGAATCAACACACTGATGACAACCTAATATGTGTGAACACACTGATGAAAACCTGCCATGTGTGAACACACTGATGACAACTGCCATGAATTAACACACTGATGACAACCTAATATGTGTGAATACACTGATGAAAACCTGCCATGTGTGAGCACACTGATCACTATGTCCTATCCATGCCATACTAATGACAATTGGCCATGTGTGAACACACTGATGACATCCTGCCATGGGTGCCACTCTGATGGTAACCTGCCATGAGTGAACAAACTGATGACAACCTGCCATGTGATAACACGCTGATGACAACTGGCCATGTGTGCCACACTAATGACAACCTGCCATGGGTGCCACACTGATGAAAACCTGCAGTGAGTGAACACACTAAAGACATCCTTCCATGTGAAAAAACACTGATGAAAAACTTCCATGTGTTCCACTCTGATGACAACATGCCATGTGTGAACACAGAGATGACAATGACCATGTATGAGCATGCTGATGACAACCTGCCACACCAAAGTGATGAAAACCTGCAATGTGTGAACACACTAATGACAATCTGCCATGTGTGCCACACTGATGACAACTGCAAAGTGTGAACACACTGACAACTACATGTCATATGTGAACACACTTATAAAAACTGTCATGTGTGTACACACTAACGAAAACCTGCCACATGTGGGCCACACTCATGACAACTGCAAAATGTGAACACATTGATGGCTACATGCCATGTTTGAACACATTTATGACAACCTGCCATGTATGAAAACACTGATGCCAATCTGCCAAGGGTACCACTCTGATGCCAACATGCCACGTGTGCCACACTGATGACAACCTGACATTTGTGTACAATGATGACAACCAGCCATGTGTTAACAAAGTGAAGACAACCTACCATGCATGAACAAACTAATGACAATCTGCCATATGTAAACACAGATATGACAACCTTCCATGTGTGCCAGCACTGATGACAACCTGCCATGTGTGAAGGCACTGATAACAACCTGGCATCTGTGCCACTGTAATGATAACCTGCCATGATTGACACACTGATGACAACCTGCCATGTGATAACACACTGATGATAACCTGCCATGTGTACCACACTGATGACAAATTGCCATAAGTGCCACATGGATGACAACCTGCCATATTTGCCATATGGATGACAATCTGACATGCATGCCACACTCTTCAGAACCTGACATGTGTGCCACACTGATGACAACCTGCCATTTGTGTACACTGACGTAAACAAAGTGATGACAACCTACCATGCATGAACAAACTGATGACAACCTGTCATACAAAAACACACAGAAGACAACCTCCCATGTGTGACATACAGATAACCTGATATGTGTGAATATGCTGATGTCAAACTACCATATGTGAACACACTGCTGACAATGTGCCATGTGTGAACACACCAATGACAACCTATGTTATGTGCCACACTGATCACAACCTGCCATGAGGGCCACACTGATGACCAATTGCCATGAGTGCCACATGGATGACAATCTGCCATGTGTACCACATGGGTTACAATCTGACATGCATGCCACACTGATTTCAACCTGCCATGTGTGAGCACACTAATGACAACCTGCCATGTGTACACACACTAATGACAATCTGCCATGTGTGAACACACTAATGACAACCTGTCATGTGTGAACACACTAATGGTAACCTGCCATGTGTGAACATACTAATGACAATCTGACATGTGTGAACACACTGACAATCTGCCACATGTGAACATACTGATGAAAACCTGCCATGTGTGCCAAATGCTTGACAACCTTCCATGTGTGCCACTCTCTTGACAACCTCATATGTATTCCACACTGATGACAACCTGACACTAATGACAACCTGCAATGTATGAACATTGATGAAAAACTGCCATGTGTGCCACACTGATGACAACCTCCCATGTGTGAACACACTGATGACAACCTCCCTTATGTGCCAGACTCACAATGACCTCCCACGTGTACCACACTGATGATTAACTGCCATGTGTGCCTCCATGATGACAACATGCCATGTGTGATCACACTGGTGACAACCTGCCATTTGTGAAAACACTGTTGACAACCTGGCATGTGTGAACACACTGATGACAACCTCCCATGTGTGAACACACTAGTGTTAACCTGCCATGTGTGAATAGACTGATGATATCCGGCTATGTGTGAACATACTGATGACAACCTGACATGTGTAAACATATTGAAGACAATGTCCCATGTGTTGACACAGTGATGACAACCTGGCATGTGTGCCACACTGAAACTTGCCATGTGTGAACACACTGATGAAAACCTGATATGAGTGCCACACTGATGACAACCTGTGATGTGTGAACACACTGATAACCACCTACCATGTGTGAACGCACTGATGACAACTAGCCATGTGTAACACTCGGATAACAACCAGCCATGTGTGCTACTCTGAAGACAAACTGCCATGTGTGAACACACTAATGGTAACCTGCCATGTGTGAACACACCGATGACATCCTGCCATGTGTGAACATACTGATGACAACTTGACATGTGTGAACATACTGAACACAATGTCCCATGTGTTGACACAGTGATGACAACCTGGCATGTGTGCCACACTAATGAAAACTTGCCATGTATGAACACACTGATGAAAACCTGATATGAGTGCCACACTGATGACAACCTCTGATGTGTGAACACACTGATGACAACCTGCCATGTGTGAACATACTGATGACAACTTGACATGTGTGAACATACTGAACACAATGTCCCATGTGTTGACACAGTGATGACAACCTGGCATGTGTGCCACACTGATAACAACCTCTGATGTGTGAACACACTGATGACAACCTGCCATGTGCTAACGCACTGATGACAACTGGCCATGTGTAAACACTCAGATGACAACCTGCCATGTGGGCCCCACGGATGACAACCTGCCATGTGTGAACACACTTATGACTACCTGCCATGTGTGCCCTACTGATGACAAACTCCCATGAGTCAACACACTGAAGACAACCTGACATGTGTGAACACACTGATGACATCCTGCCATGTGAGCAACACTGATGACAACTTGCTATGTGTGAACACACTTATGACTACCTGCCATGTGTGCCATACTGATACAATGTGACCTGCGTGCCACACTGATGACCTGCCCAGTGTGCCACACCATAGTCTGATAGCGTGAGTAGTTCAATTGCTGATGTCTTTGTCTTAAAGCCGTGTTTTACATCCACAATCGACCATTTTAGGGTGACAGAATGTGAGAAGAGGTCACTCAAGGCAGCACATTGTCAGCATTCTAGGTTGTGCAGGAACTCTCATCCAAGCAGGGAGGAATCAAGAGTCTGTAGGGAGAGAAAGTAGTCCGACTCATGGCTTCATTTCTAGATGGCTGGGAGCACTGGGTGCCCTCTGGCCTCACTGTTCACACCACCATACCTGCTGCTTCAGTGACTTAGGAGGCAAGGAGGATAGCTGGAGTCACACATAGCTGTCTTCTGCTCACCGTGAAAGTCACCGTTCAGTCATGGAAGTCCACAGAGAGCCAGAGGAGACCTCACTTCAACTGTTACATTACCTTTCCAACACTGGAACAAAATACACCATGGGAATGACTTTATGGAAAGAGAGATTCTAGTTTTTTACTCAAGGTTTCAGAGGGCTACAGTCCATCATAGCTGGGACAGGAAGAGTGGTCATCCCGGAGTAAGGCGACTTTCGGCTGTCCACAGGCTGGCAAGACAGGAAGCAGAGGGCAACTAGAACTAATGGCCAGGCTATGCTCTTCAGATCATCCCATCATCGACCCAGTTCCACCTGCCACGCTCCATCTCAAAAGGCCCCAAACTCCCAGACACAGCACCATTTTGTTGAGGAATGAGCCTTTAAAGCACAAGCCGGCGAGGACCTTTTACATTCAAAAAATAACAAGGTGCACGGCTCCTGACTGTCTCTGAGGCCCTGGGCTTCCTACCTGGAGCATAACAGAGTGAAACAGTGATGGATATGCGTCTTTGGAGCTGAAGCTCCTCTCGGTTTTTATTAAGTTCCCAAATAGTGGATTTATTTTGTTTTCCAACAATAAGAAGACTATTTTAGGAGTTTGTTGATTGCCTGTCTTAATATGACAATCATCTGTCCTTAGGGTGTCTGTCTGATTTACAGCACTACTGCTGGCCTGCCTTCTGTTCCCACCATGTTTACTGTGCATCCACAGAGGAAGCCTCCAACAGGACAAATGTGGACTCTACATCAATTCTAACTGCCATGGAGCAAATTTTGTCTTTTTTCAAAACTTTAATGCACCTTTCCTCAGGCTTGTTTCATTTTACCAGTGAGTTCAGGAGAATCTCTCCAAAGCTCTTACTGTAGGAACTGTGGAAACTTCTGGCTGTGAGTCTCTGCGCCCCTGAGCCCCTGAGCCATACCATGCATAGTCAACTCAGCTTACCATTCTCGGGCTCTGATGTGTCTTGATCTGTAGTTTCTTTGGGCCAGACATCTTACATGCAAACCTGTGCACTTGACTTTCTAAATTGCATCCTTCTATGACATGACAGTTTAGGATTGAATTTAAAGTTACAGTGGTTACTGGTGGGAGGGATGGCTCAGTGGTTAAGAGCCCTGACTGCTCTTCCTGAGTTCAGTTCCCAGTAACAACATGGTGGCCCACAACCATCTGTAGTGGGATCTGATGGCTTCTTCTAGTGTGTCTGAAGACAGTGACTGTGTACATGAAATAAATAAATCTTTAAAAAAAATTACAGTGGTTACTACAACAAACTTCTGATGCGAACAAAATCCACTTGGGAGGAGCTTTAGAACAGAGTGGAACAAAAATGCAGGCGCACAAGAGTCTTCATTTGTTTATAATAGCATGAGGAAGCATTGCAAAGGAATCAGATTCCAAAGCAATTCATGAATGGATTCCTTGAACAAAGCAAAATAAACTATACATAGCATAAAACTATCTTTGAGGTCACCCACATCAGAGTTCAACCCTTTCATTCTCTTCTCCTACCACTCTGCTTGCCTCCATCCCGCCTAGGTCTCTGCTGGCACTTCCTATCTATAGATAGCCAGACACTACAACATCCACTAACCTCTAAAAGGTAAATCTCCAGCCAGGCAGTGGTGGCGCACGCCTTTAATCCCAGCACTTGGGAGGCAGAACTCAGATTTCTGAGTTTGAGGCCAGCCTGGTCTACAGAGTGAGTTCCAGGACAGCCAGGGCTATACAGAAAAACTCTGTCTTGAAAAACCAAAAATCAAAAAACCAAAACCAAAAACAAAAAAACAGATAAACCTCCATTAAAATACAGCGGAGGGAGTCTGCATGGTACAGTTATGTTTTGATTTCATTCTCAGTTAAAAGCCATTGTCCATTGTAGAGGAATTTAGCATTGTTTTGGCAGTATATCATCAAGATATTAATTAGTTCATTTGGATAGTTGGTACTTCAGAGGCAGAAAGTTCAATTAAAAAAAAAAAAACAAAGATAGGAAGATCTTCTATAGTGACTTAAAAGAAACTGAATTTCATTTAAAAATAAGGTTTAAGTTAGCATGGGTTTTGGTCAGGGTATTTTGAAGTCCATCTTTGCATTTAGTTAAGAGAGGAGCCCAAAGGAGCCTTCAGGAAGAACCTTGGAACCTGATGCTAGACAGATAGTATTTAGCAAGTCAGGAAGCAGGAGTGCTCTAGCTATTCTGCCTTTGTGAGTAGCGTCAAACCATAAAGAGATTTAGTATGCAAGCAGAACCCAGAGTGGGAAATAGTCCTGCAGCCAGGCCTTCCAAACCAAAGAGCCCACAGATTCAGAAACTGAAAGTGGGGGTTCAGGAGGGGCAAGTCACAAGAGAGGGTGTTCCAGTTCACATTTTACTCTTGAACCAACAAGGGAACACATCCCTAAAGGTTAAAAGACATTATTTCAAACTATTGATAATTATTGACATAGGTACAATATTGTCAGTAAGATTCTCACTCTCCACTTGCTCCCAGCACCAACTCGGATGCCCTTATGAGGTCCCAGAGCCTCACAGTTGTCATGTGCATCACTTTTCCTGGTGTGTCTTTAGACTAAAAACAAACAAACAAAAACCAAACACAATGAACAACAACAACAACAAAACAAACAAACCCTCAACAGTTCTATTTGTCTTCTCTAGAGGAAATCAACACTATATGGTGTCTGTGTCAGACTCACTGGGTATCCTTCTCGTTTTCCCAAGTGCCCAACCAAGAACTCAAGGCATAATGTCCCCTGGGACTCTCTTCTTATTCAGTACCTGGATGACCTTTTCCCGACTCCTACAAAGGAGAACTGTAAGACTGAGTCACCCCTCCGCTTACTTCTCTAGCTCAGAGAGGACCTAAGAGTGCCACACACAGGTTAATTTGTAAGGAAAGGGCAAGATTTATTCCATGGAGGTAAACCCTTTATTCTAGAAAACCAGGCACCCCAAAGGTTTCCAGACAAACTAGAGAAAAGATAATTACGAGGGTTTTTGATTCTTACAGACAACTGCAGGCAGCGTGATCTCACCTTCTCTGAAATTCCTGTGTTGTTAATTTGGCCTAACCAAGTCCCTAGTAACCTTTCCCCAGTGGATCCAAGGCTTTCGGGGAGTTAGAATTGGCTCAATACTGTGTGCTTCTGGGCCTACAGAAGTATCATAAACCTTTCAACATCCAAGTATGTGAGAGACCTCACTGAGCCCTTACCTTCAGAAGTGTCACCAATATCCCATCCCAGACTTTCGTACAGTCCAGGGGCAAACCCTTTCACTTGTCTAGGGACAGCCACTTACAATGCAGTCAGAGCAGCCCTCAGGGCTGCTTTCAATCCTCGTGCCTTTTGTTGCCCATTAAAAGATGCACACTCCTGCTCATTGTGGAGGTGCACACCGTTAGTATCAGCACTCAGGAGGCTTGGTGTACTCAGTGAGTTCCAGGCCAGACCTGTCTCAAACAAAATTCCAACCTGCAGCCCCACCCGTCACCCCCGTTCTTCCTCCATGAAATTCATTGTCTTTCTTAGAAATGCTAGTAAGACTGCTGAGGTCAAAGCTGTCCCTCTCCACGTGGAGCAGTAAAATCATTGGGTGACCACCATGATGTTGGTCAGTAGCTTTGGTAAGCTGGCATAAGAGTGCTCTTGACTAAATTTATCCTAAATTCTTATCTGTGAGATTCAAGATTATTTAAATAAAATAATAACATTACTTTTTTTTTTAAGGATCCTGCTATGGATCCCAGGCTGGCCTTGAATTCTTTTTAATCCCCCTGACTTTAGTTTCCAAATGCTACGATAGAAGGCATGCACACCACATGCAACAAACTCCACTTTGTTGCTTGCCCTTTATCTCACCAGATGTTATTAATGCAGTCACAGCTCTGTGATTTTTGTTTGTTCTTTTTCCTATAGGTTTTCACTCTCCTGAAAAAAAAAGAATGTTGGTCATTAGAAGATGAGGGTCTTGGCTCTGCTGGAAAAGAGCTGAGACGTGGTCAGCTGAGCACGTGGAGGAACACTCGCTTTGTATCTGAAACATGAGCTCCGTGTCCTCCCCTGTGCCCACACTCAAATTAATGACAGGGCCAAACAGACAAGTAGCAATGCTCTCTGCAGCCAGTGGTTGACAGAGGAATGGGAAGAAAAGATGAGGTTTCCTTGTTTCTGTCAGTCTACCCTCCCCGCTTCTGTCAATCCTGCTGTTCGCTCCAGCCCCAGGGGTAACTCCCGCGAACAATCTGACTAGGTAAATTGAAAGTGCATTCTCAGGACACCCAAGTCAGTCTGTCACTCTTTCTGCCTTCCCCAACCTTCTCCCCCCCCCCCCCCCCCCCCGCCCTCGCCCGCTGCCGCTGCCGCCGCTGCCGCCTCGGTGAAACCTAGTTATGCGGAACCCCGTGTTCTGCACACAGGGGCAGGGCATCTTGCCTTCCAGGGAGATCCCACGGAGAAGCAGGAATTTTGATAGGGACCGACCCTGATGATGGGCGTCAGGAGCCTGTGCTCTGATAAACCCGAAAACCTTAGTTCGGTTCGGAAACTTGAAGCTGTGAATTTCCCAGCAGCAAGGGGTAGGGAGTGGAAGGACCTCCAGGAGAGATAGAAAGCGGTCAGTTTCAAACTTCTGGGAGTCTACTGAAAAGCTTGCCTTAAATCATCCTCGAAAGTTTTCGGACTGGACCTCACAACAAGTGACTTAAGTACCGGCCCTGGGGATTTTCAGTGTTGGCTGTGGTTTGAGCTATATCCTCAATTCCCAGGCAGGATTGACAGCTCCAGTCTCACCGAGGGTGGGGTCAAGGTACTTGCCTTCTAGCCACGGTAGTCCTGGCTCCTCCCTCCAAGCCCCGCCCTGAGTCCTTGAGCTTCTGGGCACCGCGGGCCTTAGAGCCAAGCAGAGCGGAATCGGGCGCTCCCTGCAGTTGTGATCAGCCTTTAGACACCAAAATAAAGTAGCAGTAAGTGGAAAAGCAGCTGAGATCCTCTTTTAGAACCCAGAGTAGGGAGTCCGGTGGAAAGAGGAGTCCGGCAGTTAAAACAAACATAAGCCCTCTCCGAGTTGGGGACATCCGAAGAGCTTAGGGACTTGCCCCCGGCCGGTCTATCCGCAGCCCGGTGGGCGCAGCGCGTTGCATCCGGCCGCGATCCCCAAGAGCCCCGGGACTAGGGCTGACCTGTCGGCCGCTCCTCGGATTTGTGACGTGCCTGCAGACTGTGGCAGTGACGGGGCCACCACACAAAGCCGGGCGGTCCGGGCGGAGGACCCCAGACCAAGAGTCCTGACGGGATGGGGAGGGAACTGGGAGCGAGGCGCCCCCCGGCGCCCGGACTCCCCGCAGCATAAAAGTGAGCAGCCAGACAGCGGCGGGGGGCCGCCGGGGGGCGGGCCGAGATCGCCCGGTGCGCGCTTGGCTCCTGTGGCCTCGCTGGCCGCCCGCGCGCCCGGCCCGGCGTGGGATAGCCACACCCACCTCGGGGTGGAGCCGCGGCCCGGGGAGGATCCGCTGTTGGAGACGCCCAAGCACTGGGCGGGGACTGTGGCAGCAGCTGCTGCACAGGCGGAGACAGCGGCGTCAGGAGCTGCTGCAGCAGCGGCGGAGGCTGCTTCTAGACCCCTTAGGGTCGCGCAGCCGCAGCCCCAGTCCGGAGGCTCCAGACGGTGCGCTGGGCGCTGCCGCTGCTGCGGCTGCTGCGGGCCCTCTGCCGCTTCCCGGGCCCCCTCTGCCACCAGGGCCCCGGATGCCGTCTGCACTCCAGTGGAGCCTGCTGGAAAGTGCGCCCCAGCCTGGACGCCGCCCCCGGCCTGGTCTCCACTCCTCTGCCGCGCCTCCCATGACAGCTCCCGCTCGAAGATGGCTGCGAAGGGCGCGCACGGCACCCACCTGAAGGTGGAGAGCGAGGTGGAGCGCTGCCGCGCCGAGGGCCAGTGGGACCGCGTGTTCGAGCTGGTCCGGCATCTGCAGATGCTGGGCATTTCCGGCGGCGGCAGTAGCAACCGGCGAAACAGCCCGAGCGGCAGGTTCACCTTTCTGGACACCGGTGAGTGAGGGAAGGGCTGGCTTCCCTCGGAGCGAGCGCGCGAAAAGCACCGCCTCGTCCAGGAAGCGCGACTCGACCGGCCGTCCGGAGCTGGCGCTGGGCGCTACCCTCCGGCTTGCCGAGGCAGTTAGGAAAGTCGTCTGTCCCAAGAGAAAAATCGCTTTGCAGATTAGGTGTTTGAAGAGAAGAGAGAGAAAGAGAAAACGTTTGTGGTCTCTGCCTTTTAAGGTCACGTGGGTAACCCTACGGTGAAATGGAGGTTTCTGTAGGTATCAGAGAAGTGCGTTCATTGGACCGGACCCTCTCCTCCCTAAACTGTCGAAACTCCCTCATGTTAAATTTGTTCCTCTGTGTCTTCTCTTATTTTCTCCTCAAATAAAGTTGAAACCAAGCTCTGTCCACTGCAGACTTAGACCGAGGCGTTTGTTGAGCATTTGGGTAGGGCGGAGAAGAGGCCGACGAGCCTCAGTTTCTTCTCCAGTGGCAGACACTGGCGGCACCCAGTCCGGACAACCTATGGCTTTAGCAGCAGGGCTGGTTTAGTTGGGCTGGGCTCTTGTGCTGGGGCGGGAAAGCACCCTAATGTGGTGGAGGGAGAACCCCGCCCAGTCTCTAGACCCAGATTCTGTTTCGGGTGTCTTGCTCTCTGCCTTGAGGCCGCCGCGTGTGCCCACCCACCTTTTCCAAAGGGGGCAGAGAATGAGTGCAAATACAAAGAGTTTTCCAAAACTATCCAGCCCAGGACACCCCTGTGGGAGCGATGGGGTGATTATAATAACAGTAATACCCTGCTCCAATATAGTGTGGACTGTGTGCCTCACAGCCCTGGGGACTTTAGTCATCACTACTCCCAGCGACTCCTATTTCCTGTATTTGCTGTATTTATAGGTAAATAGCTTCATCAATCAGCCAATAAGTTGTGAAGTCTGAACCCAGGATTCTGAGTACATCTTTTCATTTGTTCTATGTTCTAAGATGCATACTCTTGCAGAGCACCCAGGGTGGATAGGAGGCAGAATGGCAGAGAGTTGTGGCTTAGATTGTAGAGCTGAGGAGGAGCAGCTGGCTTCAGAGTAGTGGCAGACCTCGTAATAAACCTCTGGTTGTTTGGGAAGGGCCAGGCATTTGCAGGTGTTTGCCCATAGAAGTCCTGCAGGAGGCCAGGGGGTCTGAGCATGGCAGAGGGAAGCGGTCAGGTTCTCCCTGTTCCAGGAAATTTACAGGAATCCTCTGGACTGGTGAGGGTGGGACACGCTCAGGTGTTGGTACCTGGTACCCCATGTGGGAATATGAGTGAGACTGGCCCCCACAGAGCAAGATGCAGTGCGTGGCCCCAGACAGGAAGCAGAGCCTCCTTCCATCCCGTGGGCCTGCTTTTCCTGCATTCTTCTTCAGATTGTCCCAGGAGGCTCAGCACTTGGCTAATCAGTATCACAGAAATAAAAAGTTTAGGGAGTCAAAAAGGTAAGGGAAGAATGGATTCAAAGATGGACTTTAAAATTAGTCTGCAGGCCTGCTGGACATGGCATCACGTGTCTGCAGTCCTATCTCATGGGAGCCAGAGGCAGAGGGTGGTTTTGAGTTTGAGGCCAGTCTGGGCAGTGTGTGTATATTGGAATTTTTTGAGAAGTTATTTCGATGACAACACAACTGACCAGTAAAAACAGATGGCTTCTCTTGCTCAGCTGTGGATGATTTTTCTCTCATTGTTAAATTTAGATACACAATCTCAACCTACACAACATACACATATGTGCACATGCACACACACGCACACCACCAGCACCACCAGCACCAGCACCAGCACCACCAGCACCACCACCACCACCACCAGCACCACCACCACCACCACCAGCACCACCACCACCACCACCACCACCACTGACAATGACAAGAGGAAGGAAAGCAAATACTGCCAGAGCGTGCAGAACATTTTTGGTTGACAGCTATTTCTCTTTCTCTGGATTCCGTAGTTACTCAGAGAATAGGAACCTCTTTTGGGAAAATAATGTTGGTGTTCATCCGTTTAACTGCAGTCTAGGAAGGAGAATCTTTTGATTGTTTTTGGATGTGATGGCACACACCACATCTCAGCACTGGAAAGAAGGTAGAGGCAGAAGGATCTCTATGAGTTCCAGGACAGCCTAGGCTACATAGTGAGTTACAGGACAGCCTGGGCTACATAGTACATAGTGAGACCCTGACCAAAAAAAAAAAAAAAAGAATTCATCTTTATTTTTTTTTAATTTTTGTGTATTTTAATTCTGCACGTAGATGTGTAGACATGAGTGAATATGCCCATGGAAGCAGGAAGAGGGTATTCGATCCTTGGGTTCCCTATAACCACTGAGCCATCTTTGTCGCTTAGATTATTAGGAACTCATCTGTCCTGTCAGACTCAGTAGGTGACCCAATGGTGACATAATGAGGAAAAGGACTGAAGGTACTAAGGGTGAGGGTGGCCAAACCCAGACGTCCACATTCACTGAGGCACTGGGGGCCTGCTGCATCAGCGCTTTCTGAGGAGATTTAGAGCGACATCAGACGTAGGTTCCAGAAGACTCGGAGGAGCTGGCTCCTGGTTGAAGGAGCTGAAGCAGCCCAGCCCAGTCGTTTTCCCCAGTCTGAATAGGCTGCTCCTCTTCTGGGGGAGGTAGTTACTATCTCTGTGTGCGTTCTTCAAATCACATCCGGTGCAATTTGGTGAGCATAGGTGCCAAGAACTTTGCAGCCCAGTCTGTGGCATTGAGGTTGTGTGAAAACAAAGCCGGTCCAGTATTTTGATTAGATTTTTTTAACAACTTTCCCCATTACTTTTATTTATTTTATCTGAGGGGCAGGTGTACTTGAGTGTTCTTAAAGTTAGGGAGCGACTCGCAGGAAGTTGCTTTTTCCTCCCACCATGGAGATTCTGAAGACCTAACTGAGGTTGACAGGCAAGATGAAAAGTCTTGCTTGAGTTGTCTGGCAGCCAGCCAGTGTTTTAAGCCTGTGAGCACTTTATACTGAAACATTTACAAAATACTTTGAGAAGGGAGAAGGAACCCCATCAGCCGACTTCAGTGGTTGTGAGCTCATGAACAATCTTTTAAATAAGTTAACTGACATTTTATTTGTGTGTGTGCACGTGTGTGCGTGTGCACACGTGTGCATGCATATGCTCGCATGCTCTCCTGTCAGAGAACAGCTTGTCACTTTTCTCCTCCCACTGTGGGGTCCTTGAGATCAAACACAGCTTGTCAGACTTAGTAGCCTCTTTACTTGCTGAGCCATCCTGATACTCATCATGAACAACCATTTTTTTCAGATTGTTCCCCCATTGCTCTCCCATGCTTTACTATTTCAGTACGAATTTATGAAATAAGAACCTATTAAAAATATAACCGCTCCACCATAATGGCCGCTCAAACCCACCATCTTTTGGGTTTGTTTTTCAGCTGAGTGATTTGTTTTTTTTAAAAAAAAAGCCGGAACACTGCCTTAAAAAGAGCTGCGATGTAAGTGTGTGAGGCAGGCGGTCTCTGTCATCTTCTCCCAAGTCCATGCTTGGAAGACCCTAGTCACTGCAGGCCTGTGGGGACAGAAGCCACAGAGACTCCTCTGCCAGTTTGATGTATGTGGAGGAGAAGAGAAGGCTAACTTGACCTATACTTCCTAGCTGCAGAGGGGCACATTTGAGGTGGTGGCCTCCAGGGATAGTGCCTGGGCCTGCTCCTTGAGAGCTTAAGAGGCCTGAGAGGCCTCTGGCACTCAGAACAGGTCAGGGGAGAGGTGGTGGCCACTCTCTCAGGAGCCGGATGAGCCTGGTGAGGGACAGCTCACTGGAGCTGGCTTGGAACCCTGGGCAGAGCCCTGAGCCACAAGCGCGCAGAGGTACACAGCTCTGGAAGGAGCTGGGGCTGATGACCCATCCTTGCTCTTCCAGGCTCTTCCAGCTGGGATTGGGAAATGAGGGTTGCCTTCCCTGATTGCTGGCACTGTTGTGTGCACTGCTTTTTTCCTTCTTTCTTTTATGAGGCAGTGTCTCACAAAGTAGCTCTAGCTGGCCCGGAACTCGATATTTAGACTAAGCTAGCCTGGAACTTGCAGAGATCTGATGCTGCTATTGGGATTAAGGGGCTGTCAGCACCATGGCCTGCTCACTCTGCTTGCTTGCTTGCTTCCTTTCTTCTTTTGACAGGGCCTCACCATGATCTCACTATGTAGACTAGGGTGACCTCAAACTCTGAGATCTGCCTGCCTCTTCCTCACTCTGTTACCAGTTTAGCTTGAAGTTCCTCCCACAGTTGCACATACAGAACACCTTCAGTCCATGTTGTAGTGGCAGGATGCCCCTTTTTATGGACATACAGAATATTAATTAGCCACCCATTGATGGGTATAAAGCCTCTCTGTTGTTTTTTGTTGTTATTGTTGTTTTTTGTTTTGTTTTCTTGCTAGTATATGTGCTGCTGGGTGAGGAATTGCAAGGAGGTTGTTTTACACATGTGCAAAGGCATCTGTAGGATTTGCCAAGTAGCCCTTCCTAGACGTTTCTTCAACTTATGTCTCATCAGCACTCAATGATAGTTGGAGAGGTGCACTTTTACAGGCAGATTCTCAAAATGTTAATTTTAAAAACCAAGGTTGGCAACTTTGGATCTGATGATGCCTCCTTGGGGCAAACCCTCGTGGGATTGTGTGGCTGCGATTCAGGCTGCTTGGTGCTGTTCGGGAGGGAGACTCCCGAAGGAGGGCTGCAGAATTTGCCCCAGGACTGAGCAAAGGCAGCGATTCTCAGAAAGAGAGCAGTGTAGCAGCTGAAAGCATTGTGAAGAGGTGGGACAGAGCAGATGCGCCTAGAGTTACTACAGGAACTGACATAGCTCCTCAGTCCATCCGCTTCCTCTCAGGAAGACTCCGAGATCTGACTTACCTGACAGGTATTTATTAGTTCATTGAATAGTTCTCCTGGGTGATGGGGCAGGGAGTGAGCATAGCCTCGTGAGACTGTTGGACTTTAAGCTCTGCGTGCCAGATACCTGGCTCCCCTGTGGGGTGTGTGTGTGTGTGTGTCTGTCTGTCTGTCTCTCTGTTTGCCATAGGTAGCAGGAATGTGTAGTGACAAAATTGGAGTTTCATTGTTATAGGGGAAGCACAATCAAGTATTCTAAAGCTACTTGTCAGGCAATGAGGTATGCAGTCAGCTCCTGTATGTGAGAGAATTCTTGAAAATGACTTGCCTTGCAACACAGGAAACCGTACATGCCACATTTACTCTTTGGCTTTAGGTCGTCCCAAGCAACACTAAAGTCCCTTAAGATGGGGCAAGTCGATTACGCAACCTCGGAAACTAGGAGAGTGTGAAATGGCCTATGAAGCCCTCCGTTCTCCCCTTCCCTGGTTTGAGTGGGTGGGTGCTTTTTGTTTTTTGATTGGTTCTTGCTCTGTTGCCCAGACTGCATTAGAATGCTCTTCTGTCCTCAAAGACTATTTAAGTTGATGGGAATGCACCTTTATCTTCTCAGACTTGAGCCATTGTGCTGGGTAGGGGTGGTTCGGGGCTCAGGATATCTACTATGCATGTTTAAGGAGTCAAGGATCCTTGTTTTGTTTTTCAGAGGACTTTGGGAAATTGCTGCTAGCGGAGGCTCTTCTGGAACAGTGTTTGAAGGATAACCAGGACAAAATAAAAGATTCCATCCCTTTGCTGGAGAAGACCAATCACAGGCTGAATGAAGCCAAGGACAACCTGAGCAGCATCCTTAACAATGGGAAGCTGCCGGTGAGTCTTCAGGTTGTCTTACTCAGAGGTCAGGGCAGAGGGGGTGCTCTCTAGGCAGCAGGTGGATTCTTATGGATCTTAAGTAGCTCCCATGGATGTGGAGAAGGGGCGGGGAAGGCAGCCCGGAGGTGCCTCCTCCTTTTATCAGAATCCTTCAATCTGGGTGTTTCCTTGAGTCCCAGCTACCTCAGCTCTGTGGAGATAAGTGACTGCCCTAGCTTCTGCTATCCGCTGGGCTCCAGAACTGCAGCATCTCATTAAGGCTTCCTAGGTACTTTTTAATGATGCCTTTAGCCCCACTTCTGGGAGAGGCAAATATAGTTCCACCTGCTGTGATGTCTCAAGCTGTTGAGATGCCCAAAGAACTGGAGTGGGAATAAAATAATGACCAAGGAAGCTTCTAGGGATTTCACTCTCAGAGTAAGGCCTTCTCGTCTGTTATTTCCTACTGGGCACCTTCGTGAGAGTGCAGGGACATGAGGCAGAGATAGGACAGGTGGCTGAAGATCTACTTAGCAAGGGGGCATCGTTATCCTAAGCCGAGGAATTCTTGCAGACATCCACTTGGCCAGGATGTGTGATCCTGACTGGCTAGATCGACAGACCAAGAAGACCTAACATGCAGACTTTTAATGTTGCCAAGTGACGACGCTAGAGAAATCACAGTATAGCGGAGTAACTATATAGTTATCATTGCTCCATAAGAGAACGATACCATCCCTGGAGTGTTTGATTGCTCTGTTGTAAACTGTCATTAGTCCACAGGGATCTGCCAACAGCAACACCCACTCTTTATTGCCTGAGTGTGTCCCTCCAAATCTTGGTGCCCTTTCACCCATGAGCACAGTCATAATCACGGCCCGTGGCCTGTATTTATCTTGCTTCTCTCTCGGGCAGTTGAGAGCTGTGTTCTGGACTTTGCCCTATGAATGCCCTTAGCCTCCCTGGGATGAGAGGTGGGGAGTGGGTGTTATTGTGTCTCTCTCACCACAGGGAAGATGGGGCTGAGTAGGGAGGACTTGAGCCTGTAGCTTGAGACCTCTGCATGGGAAGGCAAAGCCACAGCTGAGAGAGGGTGTGTGGGCTGGGTCCTGCTGGGGAGGTGTTACCCTGAGTCCTGGCTGGGGAAATAAACTAACAAATGGCTTTTGAAAAATTAGCCTTTGAGGGAGTAAAGGTAGTCAGAATGGAGTAGGTGTGTAAGCATGGTGGGAACTTCACAGAAGGGAGCTTCCTGAGACTGAGGAGGGGCTCAGGGATGAGGTGACAGTCTGGGCAGGTGTAGGGAAAGGTTCTAAGGGAGCAAAGGCAATGAAGGATAGGAATTCACCAAACTCAGAGACTCACGGGGATAGAGAATAGAAGGTTGTCTTCCATAGGGCCTGGCTATGTCTCACCCTGTCCCCCCTCTCTCTTTTCTATTTTTTTATTAGATACTTTATTTGCATTTCAAATGATGTCCCCTTTCCTGGTTTCCCCTCTGAAAACTCCCTATTCCCTCCTCCTGCCCCTGCTCACCAACCCACCCTCTCCTGCTTCCTGGCCCTGGCATTCCCCTACACTGGGGCATCGAGCCTTCACAGGACCAAGGGCCATTCCTCCCATTGATGTCCAACAAGGCCATCTTCTGCTACATATGCAGCTGGAACCATGGGCCTCCATGTGTACTCTGGTTGGTGGTTTAGTCCCTGGGAACTCTGGGGGAATCTGGTTGATATTGTTGTTCTTCCTAAGGGGTTGCAAACCCCTTCAGCTCCTTCAGTACGTTCTCTAACTCCTCCATTGGGGACTGTCTTAGTCAGGGTTTCTATTCCTGCACAAACATCATGACCATGTAGCTAGTTGGGGAGGAAAGGGTTTATTCAGCTTACACTTCCACATGGCTGTTCATCACCAGAGGAAGTCAGGACTGGAACTCAAGCAGGTCAGGAAGCAGGAGCTGATGCAGAGGCCATGGAGAGATGTTCCTTACTGGCTTGCTTCCCCTGGCTTGCTCAGCCTGCTCTCTTATAGAACCCAAGACTTCCAGCCCAGGGATGGCACCACCCACAAGGGGCCCTCCCCCTTGATCACTAATTGAGAAAATGCCCCACAGCTGGATCTCATGGAGGCACTTCCCCAACTGAAGCTCCCTTCTCTGTGATAACTGCAGCCTGTGTCAAGTTGACACATAAAACCAGCCAGTACAGGGACCCTGTATTTGTCAGGCACTGGCAGAACCTCTCAGGAGACAGCTATATCAGGCTCCTGTCAGCAAGCACTTGTTGACATCCACTACTCAGCTATTAAAAACGATAAATATATGAAATTCTTAGGCAAGTGGATGGAACTAGAAAATATTATCCTGAGTGAGGTGACCTAACCACAAAAGAACACACATGGTATGCCCTCACTGATAGGTGGATATTAGCCCAGAAGCTCAGAATGCCCAAGATACAATTCACAGACCACATGGAGCTCAAGAAGAAGGAAGACCAAAGTGCGGATACTTCAGTCTTTAGAAAGGGGAACAAAATACCCATGGGAGGTGCTAGAACCTTTAAGATTGGTTAAGATCGCTGACTATGGGTCCAAAGGACCCCGGTTCAAATCCCAGCTCCTTCCTGATGGCTCCCAGCCCTCTGAACTGTCATTTGCAGGGCAGTGGTGGCACACGCCTTTAATCCTAGCACTTGAGAGGCAAAGGCAGGCTGATTTCTGAGTTCAAAGCCAGCCTGGTCTACAGAGTGACCTCCAGGACAGCCAGGGCTACACAGAGAAACCATGTCTCGAAACAAACAAACAAACAATACCCATGGGAGGAGATAGAGACTTATATAAGTCATATGTATATATATATATATATATATATATATATATATATATATATATATATATATATATATATACATACATATACACACACAGTATATTTATAGTGTGGAGCAGAGACTGTAGGCAAGACCATCCAGAGACTGCCCCACCTGGGGATCCATCCCATATATAGTCATCACCCTGTCTCTCTTACTTGGTCACTTAGAGAGACAATGGTGATGAGATGGAGGAGGTTCTCCTGGGATCACAGATACCCTGACCCACTGCAGACTGGAAGTCTCCAGCCTGTGGGAAAGGTTGGGATTGGAAACAGGACTTCATCTCCAAGAGCTGTATAGTCTGGCTGGTGCCCTTGTGCCAAGGTCCATGGCCAGAGTGTGGCCTAATAGGCAAGTTGTGCACAAGGCTGTAGCAAGGGCCACTCTGAGATGGAAGATCTCAGAGTAGACTTCCGGCTAGTGCTAAAGTTCAGGGCTCCTGCCAGCCAGCTCAGCTCAGGCTCTCAGTCAGCGGTACTGGGTGATTTGGCAGTGAGCACATGCCCTGCCAGGGTAGCTCGGCCAGGGCTAAGCAGAGCAGCTGTGTTCCTAAGGAGGCTGTGAGAGTCCTCTGAGTGGTGGAGACACCGAGAGGGCAGCATTTGGATTAGGCATTCTGGGTCTCACAGGTTCTGCACTTAGCCTTACTTCTGCTAAGATGAGGATGGTGGCCCAGCAAGCCCTCACCTTCTGTCCCATCCTGCTAATGTGGCTTCCCCTTCCAAAGGACCTGCTGCAGGGTGCAGGCGACAGCTTCAGGGTTCACCTGAGCTCTTTTTAAAGCCTTTCACCTAATTTCTCTAATTTCACTTAGTACACGCACACTCTGTAAGTTTTGGGCTCCATAAAATTTGGCTCATTCACTGCCCCCAAGTATTCAGAATGTGTGCTGAATTTCTGAGGAGTCAGCCTGGATCAGAGCCTTGTGGGGGCTTCAGAAGAGAAGACAGGGCCCAACTCTACAACTACCTGAAGTCAAGACGAGAAGCAATTAGGGATAGTCTAAGCGTTTTATTAGGAGCCACAGTGTAGGCAGTAGAGTCTGTGGACTTGGTTGTGGAGACAGGGGAGCACATGGAAGACTTCCTGGAGGAGGAAGAAGAGTTTTGAAGTCTTGGGCCAATCGTGGCTTGTAACTCAGTAGGCGAGGGGTAGAAGGTTTTGGGTGGGAGCCTCTTAACACATCTCTGTCTTTTCAGCCACAATACATGTGTGAGGCCATGCTGATCCTGGGCAAGCTGCATTATGTGGAGGGCTCATACCGGGACGCCGTCAGCATGTATGCACGGGCTGGGATCGATGACATAGCCATGGAGAACAAGCCCCTGTATCAGATGCGGTTGCTGTCGGAGGCCTTTGTCATCAAAGGTAGTTGAGCCTCTTTGGGCTCCCCCACTGTCCAGCTGGCCCACTCTGATCTCAGGCACCCGGAGCAGGCAGCAGCATACATGGGGTAGTGAAAAACACATTTGGGTTGGGGGCTGCAAGGCATGTCCAGATATTAACCCCAGGCCGTGGCTATACAATGCTGTTCAAGGAGAGCACTAAGGGCAGCCTAGTGCTCAAGGGACTGGTGGAGTCTGGTTCTTACCTGGGTGGGCTTTGTTGTTGACAACTAGTCACCACACTGGATGCCTCTTTACCTTTCTTGGCTGTAATTGACCTTCTTGTTGGGCCTGGTGTATCACTCTCCTTGTGCAGGGCCTCTGTTGTGAGCAGAGAGGGGCTGCCGAGACCCAACAATAAGGACTCCCTGTCCTGGAGTCCCTCCACCCTCCCAAGCCAAAGAACACGTTAGAAGGAGGATTGAGGCTTACAGAGGAAATGGACCTTACCCAAAGTTACCCATTTGGAGCAAGGACCTGAATCACCAGTCTGATGTTAACATAGGAAAAGTGTTTTCCCTCCCCGTCCCGACACAGATGTTTTCCTTTGTAGGCTTTGGGTCTTCATTGAAGTAACTGTGACATCTGTAGAGGACCTGGGCTCTGGCTGGAGGGGTCCTGAGGTCCCTGTGTCCTTTGCCTATTGAGTCCACTATTTTTAGAAGCCTACCAAGTTAGTTTCCCTGGGCAGATGGGCTGGAGATACCCACCTGTTGGACTCAGCCAGTAAGGGTCTTCCCCTGCTCGATCGCACCTTATGCCGCAGGCCAGTCTTGGGGAGCGATCGCACCTTATACCTCAGGCCAGTCTTGGTGCTCAGATCTTTGGGGTTTCGTGGGAAGCACTTCAGCTGTGGATGTCCTGAACTGAGTATCCCCCCTTGGGGCTCCTTCTCGGGCCTTTCTCTTACCAGCCTTGCTCAGTATGTATTGCTCTCTGTGTCCTGCTCTCTACTCTCTCCAGCATGCCTCCAGCTTCTTGGGGGAACACAGTCCTGGTGGTCAGAGGTCCTGCCAGGGAGGTAAGGATCCAGCATTGCTCGCATGGGCCAAATGGGCCGCTTGGCTGCAGCAGGCTGTTGCTGGCTCCCCCATCCCTCAGTGGCTGCATGTGTCCTCTCCTGCCACTTGCCTGACTCCTCTGCTTGTCCTCCCTGTCCTGTTGCAGTGACCACACCTGCTGCTTGGCATGCCAGGGTTTGCCTGAGCCCAAGTGTGCTTGATACCATGCACAAGGCCGTCAGTGTGTGCATATTGTGACCTAGAGGAGACTGTGGGATCCGGAGGGCACACGGGGAGATGGGAAGGGCTGATTGTGGGACTGGCTTCATTTGAGAGCATGAGGGCAGTGACAGCAGGAGCCCCAAGCTCACAGAGTAATGTCATAGCAGCCATTCCATCTTCACGCCAAGTCAGGTGTGGCTCACCTGGGTCCCCAGGTTACACATGAGGAGCAGAGGTTGCAGTGGCTCCTGCCAGAGCTCACAGAGCAGGATTTTAACCTGGGCAGTCAGACAACCTCTGGCATAGTCCTCAGGATTGTAGGTGGAAAGGAGTTACACCAAATCCTTGTGTTCTAGATAAGGACACTGAGATGGTGGCAGGGAAGCCGTTTACCGAGTACATTACTTAGCTTCGGTTGGGACTAGCATCCTCCATGTCCTGTCAATTTTGGCTCTTTCTGCTTCTGGGTGACCTCTGAATGAGCCAGCCTGGCCCAGTTCCAGCACTTCCGGCTCTCAGACTATAGCTTTCTTTTTCTTTTTCCAATTTTGCACATGTGTTATATGCATGTTTGTGTGTATAAATGTGGGTCCTCATGCATGTGTGTGCATGCATGTGTGTGGGGCTCTGAAGTTAGTGTTGGGAACCATCTTTAATTGCTCTTCTTCCATTCTCACTGAGGCAGGGTCTCTCAAATGCAGAGTTTGCCCTGAGATGCTATCTCTGCCTTCCGACATTGAGATTACAACAAGCTGCCATTCCTGTGGGTTTTGGAGATCCCATCTCTGGTCTTTATGGTTGTATGGCAAGTCCTTTAACCACTGAGCAATCTCCTCAGCCCCCCCTCCTTTTTCAAGGGTGGGGTTCATTTGGTGCTACCCAGTACACCCCTGGCTAAGAGGGAGAGGACAGAACTTCTGTGTTAGAGCGGGGCCCGAGCTAGCTAGCCTGGGACCAAATGTGGGCTGCTATTCTTTTTCTGGGTTTCAGGACTGGTTTCTGGTCCCTCCATTCCCATCCTCAAAGACATGAAGGCATGCCCACTCGTAGCTTCCCCTTTAGAGCAGAGGGACTTGGCTGTGGCCCTCAGGGCGTCCTATAAGGACACAAGATATACTCCTTATCAGACTGGGACTCTTGTTCCCAGGGTGTCAAAGGTGCTGACTTTAAACCTCACTGGGAACCTTGAGACAGGGCCTTAGGTGTATAGTAGTTTGGGTTTCTGTTGTCCAAAGAGCAGCCTTTGACACATGTATGTCTGTATACTATGTCGGGGAATACTTGACCGTCCAACTTCTCTAAGGGCAAAAAGAGGTATTATCCATTCCAGGTTCATTCAGAAGCAATAGAGGACTGGCAAAATGGCTTTCTTATGTGATGGCATTCCAGTGGGTACGGGCTCTTGCCATCAAGCAAGATGTCTTAGTCACTGTTCTGTTGCTGTGAAGACACACCACGACCAAGGCAATTCTTATAAAAGACAGCATTTAATTGGGGCTGGCTTACAGTGCCAGAGGTTGAGTCCATTGTCAACATGGCAGCAAGAGACTGGGCCCAGCATGGACTTTGAAACCTCAAAGTCCACTCCCAGTAACATACTTCCTCTGACAAGGCCACGCCCTTAATCCTTCTCATTCCTATAAAAGAGTTTCACTCACTGGCGACTAGGCATTTAAATGTATGAGCTTATGAGGGCTGCTCTCAGGCAGGCCACTGTACCTGGTGATCTGAGTTAGTGCTTGGCACTCACGTGGTGAGAGGAGAGAGCAGGTGTCCTCTAAATTTTATGCTGTGTGCACATAAATGAATAGATGTAGAAAGAAGCCCAAAACAATGGAGAAATACATTTGCTCCACTAAAATAGAAAAAGAAAATGCCTTCATGAAAAGACATTTCTAAGATTCTGCCCCTTGCTTTCTCTTGAGTCACTGTCCTGGCTGGTCCTGTCCTTCTTTCTTACTTGAAGCATGAACCCCAACATTGCATTTGGGCAGGCTAAGTGATCCCTGCACAAACATCTCCCTGGGTTTTCAGAGTGGAGCATCTCTTCTCCACCAGGCTCTTTGTGGTATGTTCACCCTATTCTGTAAACTCAGTGGGCTCCTTCCTCCTGGAGTCCGGTCTCTACTGTCTCTTGAGCTCTCTGACCCACATTCCACTAAGAAATATGATGTGCCAGCAGTTGACCAGGCAGGCACCTGGTAGGGATGCCAAGGGTGAACAGCTAGGTCGGTTCCCTTTTGTGAAAGTGGACACGTGAGTGGAGCCTGCCTAGTGTGGTACGGCTCCAGGGAAGCAGCATTCTAGAAGTTGCCAGAATTGGGGGTATGAGCTCCCTGGTGCCATTCCTTCCTGTCAAGCCTTAGTCGGTCTTAAAAGTAGTGAAGTCTGCTGTCTCTAAAAAGCAGAAAATAGAAAACCACAAAGAAGGCGGGTCTGTAGTTTATAGCCATGGACTCTGCATGGCCATGATGTTTTGGCCACTTGGCTGACCCCAGGCCTGTTTCATGAGAGACTCAGTCTGGGCTCTCAGCCTTTAGTTTGTGAAGAATAGGTTGCTGCTGCTGCTGCTGCTGGGCAGTTCCCCTTTTAGTGTGAGCGGAACACCTCATGTGTTTTATGGTCTAGTGTGAGCAGAACACCTCAGGTGTCTTATGGTCTAGTGTGAGCGGAACACCTCAGGTATATTATGGTTTAGTGTGAGTGGAACACTTCAGGTATATTATGGTCTAGTGTGAGTGGAACACCTCAGGTGTCTTATGGTCTAGTGTGAGCGGAACACCTCAGGTGTCCTGTGGTCTAGTGTGAGCGGAACACCTCAGGTGCCC
>NW_022196912.1:5951711-5970876 GCF_008632895.1 Mastomys coucha | reverse complement strand
GAACACCTCAGGTGCCCTGTGGTCTAGTGTGAGCGGAACACCTCAGGTGTCCTGTGGTCTAGTGTGAGTGTTGAATGTAATCGAGTGTAACTGGATATAGGGAAATGTTCAGGTTTACTGGTCTTACAGACTAGTACTTAACTACCTCAGAGGGTGAAAGTGTCTGTGGAAGTCATCATTCATCTGGCCTGGTGATGCTCATTATGTGAACTACAGCTAGAATGCTGGTGTGGGCCAGGGTGAGATTCCTTGTCTGATCTTCTGGTCTGCTTGGTAGGAATGACTCCTCATAGGGAGATCAGGTACCTTCTGGTACCACAGTAGGTAAAAGGACTAGAGGGTAAAGCTCTGGGGCCATGCTGCAATGACTCTCTTAGGTCACACTCTGAGCAGGAGGATCACAAGCCCAGGCTTCTGTAGTTCTCTCAGGTCACCATGTGAGCACATCTTTCTCTGACTCCAGCTTTGGGCTCATCCCCTTTGTTCAAGAGGTACTGATGGGAGCCACTGTGGGAGAGACACTGCCTGACTGTAGAGCCTTTCCCAGGGAGCTAGGAAATTGATCCGAACCTGGAATGGACCATTGATAGCTACAAGCAAGCTGAGAGCCCAGGGAAGTGAGTGATGGCCATGTGGGGAGGGGTGAGCTGTCCCACTAAGAGGGCATTGGGAACAGAGAGCTGGCAGTGAAGCTCAGGTATCTTGGTTGGTGTCCTAGAGGTTTGAATGAGGGTTGCCCCACCATAGAGTGTTCCATGGTCTGTTCCCTGCTTCAAAGGACTAAGTCCAAGACCTCCGTGGTCCCAGGGAGCAAGCCGCCGCCTTTTCTTAGTGTTTAAGCCCTGAAGTTTGTCTAAGATACGTCAGGGCCTGTTCTCAGCATCTTGGGCCTGTGGTGGTTGGGCACCCAAAGGCTCAGAGTGCTGTTTGGCACTCTCTTCAAACCTGCCCCTTCCATTTTTCTGGTACGTCGGTGTGCTGACGACGGAGACCCCTGCTTCTCCAGGCATACTTTCTGCCTTGAGCCTTCCAGACCTTACCTATCGCTTCCTAATTTGGGAATCACTGTTGCTCCATCTATGGTGGGATTGGGGATAGGGATGGGGTCCTCAGGACCAGCACTGCCCTGTGTTTCAGCCAAACAAGTTCCTGTTCTCCTGCCCAGGTGTGGGCAGGCCAGCTCTTTAGCTCCGTTCACTTGCAGTGAACTCTGGGGGGAAGGGATGCACATTAAGCAGTTATGAGAGCTCTGGTGCCCAAGCCAGCCCACTTCCGCCTCAAGGACTTAGGTGTGCTGATGGTGGTTGTTTCTATTCACTTTCTGCCAGTACGATCCTAAGATACCCTGTTCTCATCGGGGATTCTATGGCATGTTAAGCTGCTCCCAGGATATGGTAGTATATCTGGTTTTATTTTGCTGTGTTTTGCCCTGGTGTGGCAGGGATTAGGTGTTGCCTTTGGCCTCTCTCCCAAGGTGTAGGCTGTCTGGCTTGAGAAGGGATGCCAGTGCCTTGGCCCCAGGCTGTGGGCCCCAGAGTAAGGGGCTGGCTTCCAGCTAGGGAGGGGGAACTGAGGAGGAGGCTGGGTGTGCTCCCCTAGCATTCACTAAAGGCCAAGTGGCCTGAGAGACAGTAAACAGGCTTCTACTGGCTGCGGCAGTGAAGGCAAGGTGCCCCACCAGAGGGAAGTCTTGGGCTGGGGAGGCACAAGGCATGTGGCAGCCCCCTTTTTTGTTACTTGTCTCAATACTGTAACCGAGTACCTGACAGAACCCACTTAAGGGAGGAGCCATTTCCTTTGGCCCTGCTATGAGAGGGTACAATCTGTCACCGTGGGGACCAGAGTAGCTTGCTCCCTGGTGTCTTAGTCGGGGTTTTACTGATGTGAGGAGGCATCATAACAAGGCAAGTCTTGTAAAGACCAACATTTAATTGGGGCTGGCTTACAGGTTCAGAGGGTCAGTCTATTATCATCAAGGTGGGAGCGTGGCAGTGTCCAGAAAGGCATGGTGCTAGAGGAGCTGAGAGTTCACCATCTTGTTCTAAAGGCAAACAGGAGAAGACTGGCTTCCAGGCATCATGGACAAAGGTCTTAAAAGCCATACCCACAGTGACTTCTTCCAGCAAGGCCACACCCACTCCAGCAAGGCCATGCCTCCAAGTAGTACCACTCCCCAGGCCAAGCACGTTCAAACCACCACACCTGTGACAAAACCTTGCTTGCTCACACTGGCTGATCAAGGAGTAGAAACCTGGATAAGAATTGAGCCCAGGCTGTAACCCTGAGGGCCCACCCCTGGAGATGTGCGTCTGTTGGCTTTACTGTCTCTTGTAACAGTTGGCCAGCCTCCTGAGATGGCACCACCAGCCAGTGAAGATTGGAACACACAAGCCTGCGTGGGACGGCCTGCTCATTTAACCCATAACACCTCTCCTCTGTTAACTGAAGGCCACCCTCAGAGGGAGTTGGGGTGTGGGCTGTAGGTAGGGCTTGGGGAGGGTGTTTGAGATGTCAGCATGCATACTTGGGCCGACCTCCAGCAGGGTGGACAGCCCTCAGACACTTCAGTGGTAGGTGAGAGAAGAGCATGGGATTGGGAGAGCCTGTTGGGTGCTGAGGGCAAAGGAAGGCCCTGAAGACTGAGCTGAGGGCAGAGCAGAGTGCTGAAGGCAAAGGACTGGCATCTGCTCTCTGTTCTGGGGCTTTTACCTCAGGGGTCTTGGAATGAATCTGTTCTTGCTGAGTTAGCGCTCTTCGCCCGGTGAGAAGGGTGCTTACTGGGAGGTCATTGTGAGCGTCACAGCAAAGCCTTCTCTTTATAATGTTTGGTTTAATTGCATGGCCTCATCACAAGTTAGGCTTTATTAGTAATCCCTCCCCACTTTTTGTTTGGAAAAACAAAGACTTCAGTCTCCCTGTCCTTCTAGTCACTTTTTCTTACAGATTTATCTGAACTTTTGAAAAATAAAAATAAGTGCATACACTATGCCGTGACACCTGTCGTTAAAAAGCTAATAATTTACAAGGTACAGTGGTGCTTACCTGCAATCCCAGATGCTGCAGAGGGTAAAGCAGGAGAAGAGCAGATTTGGTCTTCACAGAGACCCTGTACGGAAATTATCTCAAAAATATTTCATGAAAATATTTTGGCTAGAAAGATGGCTCAATGGTTAAGAACACTTGCTGCTCTTGCAGAGGACTTGGCCCACAAACACTTGTTACTCTCGTCCCAGGGCATGTGATGTCCTCTTCTGGTGTCCACCAGGCATGCAGGCAAAACATTCATATACATCAAATCAAATAAATAAATCATTAAAAAATAATAGTAGGGCTGGGAACATAACTCAGTTGTAAAATGCTTGTCTAGTATATATAAAGGCCTGGGCTTTTCCCAGCACCCCATAAGACTGGGGGTACAAGCATATGCCTGTAATCCCAGCACTTAAAAGGTGGAGCCAGGAGGACCGGAAGTTCATGGTCATCCCTGAAGCTAGCCTGGGCTACATGAGACCAAAAGACAATATAAAAATTATGTTAAAATACTCACATACACACACACACACACAGTAGTTTGTATATTTAACGATAGTCATGCTTAGCAAGACTCTATCATTAATATGGGTTTAATTCCCAATATCAAATATATATAGGTACATATTTTTTTCCCAGGGGTCAACCATGGTGGTACACTTTTGTAATGCCAGCATTTGGGTGGTAGAGTCTAGAGTATCAGGGGCTCAAGGCCATCCTCAGCTGTATAGCAAGATGGGGTTTGGAATACCAAGATGCTGGCTCAGAGAAACAATGAAAAAGTGAAGCATGCATTTCAGCATTGGCTATACAGTGCTGTGCAATCAATCTCTAGAACTCTTTTTCTTGTAAAACGGAAACTCTGTTCATTGAACAATACTTCCTCTTTGCATGCCCTTACCCCCTGGTGACCATCCCCTTTTTTTTTTTCCTCTCTGAATTTGAATTTAATTAGAATTTCATAGTATTTATCTTTTTGTCTGGCTGGTAATGAGGTACAGTTCTGTGTCAAGGGGCACTTGGGGCATTTCCCCCTCAGGGCTGTTAGCAGTAAGGATTCTGTGAATCTGGAAACCAGTTCAGTTCTTGTGACCACACGTGGAGCAGACCCACGTGACCCTGGTGCTGCTGCTGCTGCTAACCCGCTGGGCTGTGCCCTTCTCCGTCCTTTCCTCTTCCCACAGTGGCCCACTTTTGAGTGTGATCTGTGACAGACATTGCCCACCAGACCTTAGGTTAAAGAATAGACTGCCTTCCTCCTTCCATGGCCACTCCGGGTGCCCGTGATCGGTAAACACAAGATTAAACACAAGACTAACCGTCTTCCTCTTTCATTGGAGGCTGGGTGGTGGAGACTTCTACCTTTTGGGAAAGGGAGTTTCTTAGCAAAGGAAACCTTCTGTCTCCACTTGTGTATCCAGGGCCCACAGCTTCAAGGGCGGGCCTTGGTGGAAGGCCTGCTACAGCGGTTGATGACTCAGCCTGCACTGAAGGAGCTGAGACCACGTGCTGAGCCCAGGGCAGGGCCTGAAAAATACACAGTTGTTTTGAAAGGGCCTTTTCCTTTGCTGGTTTTGTGTGTTTTCACAGAAAGTTCCCATCTGCCAGTGTGACACAGGAAGCAGTGCCTTGCACTTCCTGGGAGTTATTGGTTTCCTGCCCAGAGCACAGGGTTGATTCACAGCTGCCAGGAACCTTTGAAGTGGCCCCAGAGCTGCAGTCCTCTGCTTGGACCTGGTGTTGTTTGGCCAGGAGTATGGAAGGACTCTCGGGAGTAGGGGAGAACTCTCAGGGTTGAGTAGGTCTGTAAACATCGTGGGCAGGAAAACCAAGGATTCTGGCTCCTGGAACCTTATTGGTCTTAAGCATGTTGGAAGTTATCTTACGGGCTCTGCAGAGGAGTGACTCTGGTCCAGAGGATTATATCCAGTTTCCAGCACCCACGTGGTGGCTCACAACCATCTGAAACTCCAGTCCTAGGGGATTACAGGTGTCTGCTGCTATGTGGGGGCTTGGATTTGAACCTGGGTCCTCTGGAAGAGCAGCCAGTGCTCTTAACCCCTGAACTATCTTTCCAGCCCCGAATATTATAACTTCTAAGGAATTAATCAGCATGTGTTTATCCATGTGTCTATATCTTTGTGTGCGTGTATGTATTGTGTGACTGCACATATGTGTTCTGCAGAGGCGTGTGCATGCCAGAATCTTGGGCCTTATCCCCAGAGCCTACCTTTTTTTTGAGACAAGGGTCTGGAGCTCAACAAACAGGCCTGGCTGTGGAGGAGAAGGCCCTAGGAGTCTGCTGTGGTGTGTTAGTGAGTGAGTTCTCCGACAAGTGTTTGTTTAATGGAGGGAGGAAGCTCTCTCTGCTGGGCACCACAGTCAGCATGCCTGGCTTTGCTCATGTCTGTGTGCTCCTGTCCATGGTCTTTCTAAGCAACAGGCTTTGAGCTGTCACTGGGCTGGAGAGATCAATCATAAATAGCACAGTGGCAATGCAAGGAGACGCGGGGCACAGGAGATTTAGAACACTGGTAGAGCTCTGCCTAGGATGTGCCAGTCTGGGTTTCATCGCAGAACCACCCAGACAACCAAACACAAAGTGGGAAGTTCAGTTCACATTCTCTGCTGAGTCCTTTACAGACGGAGAGGGGATTAGTTGCTTTCTTCCTCGCTGAGACAGATCCCTGATAAAGGTAACTCAAGGAAGACAGGGTTTATTCCAGCTTAAGGTTGGAGTAGAAATGGTGTCAGACGAAGGCATTGCTGGTCTCACTACCTTCCTGGTCAGGAAAGAGAGTGGTGAATACTGTTCCGGAACCATGGTTCATAGGACAGACTGCCCACATTTGGGGTGGGTTTTTCTACCTCAGTTTACCCAGGCCAGAAATTCCTTTTTATAGATGTGTTCAATTTGTTATCAACTTGCCCATCAATACTAAACATCGAAGAAAGTCTCAGGGAAGAGGTAGTTTTTGCTTTGAGCATACTAGAAACAGTGGACTTGGGAATTCTTGGGAAAGTATGGTGGCAAGCTTCGGCCGGGACCCGGGAGCAGGGAGCAGGGAATGGGGACAGTTGTAGCACAGGTACAGTGGAGGCCCCAGGCCTGTGTCCTCAGTTCGCCCTTGCAGGAGCCAGACCATGGGAGACTGGAGCCAGCAGCTTGACCCAGAAGTGTGCAGAGGGAGTCCACTATAGCATGTCTCTGGGGACCACGGTACTGCTGTCTTGGAGCAGATCCACTCTATATCTCTTAGAATCAGCCATGCCACCTGCAGCTGGTCTTCTGGGCTGGTCTTCCTGAACAGCTCTGTTTGTGTCTCACCCTCTTACATGGTGACAAGCACCACACTTGGGAAAGAGGCTTGGGCCAGCTGTAGAAGAGGCCATGGAGCCTGCTTCCTGCTTTCTTTCTTCCTCCTCCCTGATCCTCCAGAGTGAGGAGCCTTCTGATCTTCATAGTGAGTCACTTGGCAGGCATCATGTTGACACTCAGTGACCTGGGTAACTGGGCCTTTGTGTTGAGCAATGGCCTTCCCATTCTGCGCCCACCTCCTCTAGGCTGAGATTCCCAGCCCTCGGACATGGTCACACTCTGGCCTGGCAAGTAAAGCAAGGTCACCGAATCTGTGTGTGTTGATATCTAGCCAAGAAAAACAATGCTATTTCCTTTCCTTGTATTTGCCGAGCACTTTGTACTCTGTCAGCCATGACTGGGCTTCTTTTTCCACCCAGATGCCCTGGGCTTGTCTGGTACCTACTCTGTGCCCAGTGGGGCATGGTTAAACACCATTAGGCCAGGGCTAGAGGGAGGCTAAAACATACTGGGGACGTCAAACAGAAAACGAATATGAGACAGTGAGGCATGAGAAGTATAACCAGGGTGAGATTTGTTCCAGAGGGACCTCCTAGAAGAGGTGGCATCAGAAGGCGATTGGTAGTCTTGTGGACTTGGTGGGGTATCGAAAGCCAGTTGAGAAGAACAGCTCAGGCAAGCTAGGATGACATCTCCAGCATCTGAGAGCAGGAAGTTGGGTTGAATGAAGGAGGTGGGATAAGAAAAGAGACTGGAGAGATGATCCAGATAGGTCTCAGACAGTGTGGTGTGAAGCACCCTGAGTTAGGCCTTCTCTATAGCAGGAAGACTTCCGGGGACTTTAGAAAGGTCCCCTGGAAGCAGTGTGCAGTTGGGGATAGAGTGAGGTGAGACCACAGACAGTGGGCTATGGGGGCCACCCACTGGAGGGATACAGCCTGGAACAGGGGTGGAGGGCCAGCCAGCTTGTTGGTGAGGCTTAGAGACTGTTCCTAATCCAGTCCGTAAGTAATGTCTTTAGCGTTTGTTACATGCAAGGTAATGAAGGACACAAAGGGAGAGACACATTGCTTTTGCTCATTGGGAAAACCTTGTCCCAAGACTGGCATTCTCTAGTTAGGGCTGTGTTAGCTGCAAGCAACAGACTGACTTTGACAACCCAGGACCTGGAGGGAGAATAGGGAGGGGGAGAGGGAGAAAGACAGAGGGAAAGACAGACAGACAGAGAAGGGGGAGGGAAGGAAGAAAAATAAAGAAGGAAACAGCATGTGTGTGGGTGAGTGGATGGATGCTGGCTCGTCCTTGGACCTCTCAAACGGTAGAGCTTTAGAGAAAGCGGCCTCCTGGTGACCCAGCACTGTATTTTGGAGCATGCCTTTTCAGGCATGTCTGGTCATTATTCTGGATGGACGTTCTCTCTCCTTCACCTCTAATATATCCAGCAATTGTCTTTGTTTTTTGCAGATTGGTTTATTAACTTTTGTTTGGCCGTGGGAGCTATCTGCTTATTATTTTAAATGCATTTTAGCTGTAGTAAAGAAAATGATGATATAAAATTTTATCATTTAAATGTATACAGTTTAGTAGTGTCATTTATATTCACTCTGTGTAGACATTATTTTTGTTTGGCTGGTTTAGGTTTTTTTTTTTCTTAATATAAGATCTTAGTAAGTTGTCTTGGGTAGTCCTCAAACTCACAATCCTCCTGCCTCATCCTCTTGAGTACTAAGATTTTAAGGATATGTCACTAAGTCTGGTTAAACATTTAATAATTTTTTAGATCTCTGTATTGTTCTATGTGTATGACTGGTGTGCCTGCATGTATGTCTATGAACCATACATACCTGGTGCCCACTGAGGTATCACCCAGTGATAAGAGGTTTGGGAGCTACCACATGGTGTTCGGAATAGAACCTTAGCCTCTGGAAGAGCACCCAGTGCTCTTACCTGCAGAGCCAACTCCCCAGCCCTCAATGTGTCTTAACGCAGATTTCCCTCCAGCATTCCCAGGTTAATCTCTGGCAACCACTTGACAATGCCACTGAGTTGAGTAGTAATTGTGAGACTGATTCCTATGGGCTCATACTGGGCCATGTTCCTACCTGTGACCATGTCCTCATGCTGAGACCATGGAGGGGTGACCAGTGGAAAAGTGGAATGCTGTTGCTGAAAGATAAAGCAGGTGTACACTGCAAGCAGATAGCTTGCCAACACAGACACTCCCAGGAGAGGGACAATCCACGGGACTGATCCAGTACTGCAAGGATGGGCAGAGGTGGCACTGTGGGACTTAGCATGTGGGGCCCCAGTGCCTTTCTTGGGCCATTGCTTGGTCCTGGCTCTGGCTAACACCACTGTTGCTTCTGCTTCTCCCTCCCCTCCACGGACCTAGGCCCTGCTTCATACCATGTACTCCCTCAGATGCACCTACCCTATGTCCATGGGAAGGACCTGGAGTCCAGGCCTAAGCTGGACAGGTCTGATGCTCTCTGTTTCTCTGGCAGGCCTCTCCCTGGAACGCCTGCCCAACTCTGTCGCCTCCCATATCCGCCTGACTGAGAGGGAGGAGGAAGTTGTTGCCTGTTTTGAGAGGGCCTCCTGGGTGGCTCAGGTGTTCCTGCAGGAGCTGGAGAAGGTGAGCTGGGAATAGGGGTGCTGTGCAAAGAAATGTTCTCTTGTGAGCACATTCTTTGTTCTTCTGGAGGTTAGAGGAAGGCACCTCTTCAACACTTCTTTGGTTAGACACTTTGGAAGACCCTCCACTTCTTTGGCTAGAAAATTCATCATGGTGCACTGGTTCTGCTAGGGACCCTTTACCACAAGAGGAGGCTTTTAATTAATAAATAAATGGGTCCCTATCCATGTGTAAGGGAGCAGGAACCCGGTGGTGAGCTGAGCTTGCAGGGCCAGATGTCACACCCCTGTGATCCTTGATTACTCCTGACAGCAGCCCTGTGTAGTAAATGAGGTTAGAGAGATCAAACTGCTGGCCTCTCGAAGGACCACATAGGGTCAGGCTGACTCTTGCCATACAGCATCCTTCCCTGTTTTCTGGCACCTCAGGAGAGCTTTGCTGCACTTAAGAGATGATGGGCTGTGCCCCGTTCTCCAAGCCTGTGAGAGGTGGACACAGAGGCAGCCAGCAGGATGCGAGTTCTCAGCCCCACAGTTCCCACCTGTCCTAACTGTATGTGGGGTGGCATCAGCCCATTGAGCCTTGTGGAGGAACCTCAGCTCCTCCCTGTATTGAGGACCTGAGGACATCACTGTGGCCTTCACTTAAGCCTCTCACTGCTGGATAAAAAAATAGATGCTGTTATTATTCCCATTTTTCAGATGAAGAAGGTTGAGCTTAGAGAGAAATTACATCCCCGCACCCCCACCCCACCAAGTTCATGCAGTCAGTGGGTAGCCCTGGCAGGAACGTCAGGCATAAATGATTTCTAACACCTGTGCACATCCTTGTTGTGCGCAAGCAGAACTTCTGCTTGTAGATATCTAGTCAGTGTGAGCTGGACGGTTCTTTAGCTGTATGAGTTAGAATTGGCACCCGAAGGCAGGTGTGGGTGAGAGCTGAGGGACGTGAGAGTCAGGAGACACCTGAGCTAGTGCTGTGGATGGCAGAGTCAGCGACTAACTGTTCCCACACTGGGCCTTTCCAGAGCCATCCACCTTGGGCCAGTTGTGTCCTTAGTCAAAAGACTTTGGACCTCAGTGCTATTGACACTTGAGTCTGGGACCTCCTTTGCTGTGAGGACCACCCTAGTATTGTGCGATGGTGGCAGCATCACTGTTCTGTACCTCTGGACATCAGAAGCTCACACCCCAAACTGAGGTGCCATGTTACCGCACTGGAGCCTCTCGGCTTGGTTGGATATCAAGAAAAGAGGAGGAGCAGCTGAGGTCAGGCCTCAGGAGCCTTTTTCTGGCAGAGGCTGCTTAGAGATTTGGTTGAGTTGACCCTCATAAAGGTCATTTGGGTCATTGACAGGCAGCTATGTCAGGAGCTCTTTACATTTATCTCTTTCGTAGAAGTCTCCTTCAAGCCATGTGCCGTTCAAGTGTTAGGAGTACTGGATGTCCAAGCAGGACTTGGGAACCCTTCAGTGACCACTCTCCCTTACTCTTCCTTTCTCAGACCTCAAACAACAGCACATCAAGACACCTGAAAGGCAGTCTCCCGGCTGACTACGAGCTGTCCTACTTCTTGGAAGCTGCCCTCCAGAGCGCATATGTGAAGAACCTGAAGAAGGGGTAGGTGGCTGCTGGCCCAGCAAGACACACACACACACACACACACACACACACACAAGAGGGAGCGCGCGTGCATGTGCTCTCCTGAGGATTGCACATGGCTGGTTTGGCTCAGGCCTTGTCAGATGGGGTGTTCGGAGGACCAAATTGTGGGAGACCTCTAAAGCCCCTGAATTATTTTTGGTGTGATACATTCTGTAAAATGTCACTTCATTCTTCTTATTTAACCTGTGTTTGAGTAGATAATTCCTGTGTGTGGCATCTGTTTAGTTAGAAAAACCAAATACTGCATTTTATCTACTTGTGGTGTCGAAGCAGACCACATCTAGGATGATGCCTTACAGCTTAGTTCAGTCTTGATGTTAACAATAGGCCAGAGCCGTAGACCATCTGTCAATCACTCTAGATGCCACTTACAAACAGCTGCCGCCAGGCCACCCACTTGCTGCAAACCACCGCTTCCACAGCCCACTCTCAGGCTCGGTGGTCTGCTAGAGCAGGCCCCAGGCCTAGGAGCAGTTCATTTCCTAGACTACCAGCTTCCACAGAGTGATCCAAGAGAGGAGATACACTAGCTGGGTCTGGAGGCTCCATGCCATCCCCATGAGCCACCTCCACGTGTAGCCCCCAAACTCCCAGACCCAGTGCTGCTGGATGTTCTAAGTGTGGCACCAGCATGCTGGGGGGTGCTCGTTCACGGTTGCTATCCACAATGCTGAGAGGCAGGCATGGCCCTCCTTGCTGTGTCACAAGTGAGGAAAACAGGTTTGGAGAGCTTAAGGATTTGCTCATGGCCACACAGAATGTGGATTGGCTCCTGAGGGTGGTGGCTCCTGGACTCTGCTTTCTCTCCTGGGGCTCTGCTTTCTCTACCAGGCGTGAGGAGTGTGAAGAGGTTAGCCATTCCACCTGGGACCTCTTTATCCTGCTCTGGAATTCCTGCAATATTCCCCTCTCAGCATGGAGTGGGAGGGAAAAGAGACACACACAGGTCTCCCCAAGGCTCCGGCACCATGCTTGTCTACATCCATCTCAGCTACTTCTACCTCCAGGGAGTGGCCTCACTCAGCCACACTCTAGAATGTGAGAAAGGACTCCACTTCCCTTTATTCTAGGTACTGGGGACAGAGTTCAGAGCATCCCATATCCTGAAAGTGATGTTTGGTTCAGCAGGGTTGCTCTTGGATAGCAACACTGACCCCTGCTGTGCTGGAGGTCCAGAGCACTTGGAGCACCCACATATCCAGATCAGATGAGGCCTAGAGAACTTTACAGCTCTTTGCCTCCTCCTAAAGGCCTACTACCTGCTCTGTTTGGCCTCCTGTCTCAAGAGTCTGTCTGTCTTTCTGCTCATGGTTTCCTAAGCTTTATTTGGCCAGAACCCTCTCCCAGACATCAGCTTTTCCTGATTCCTGAGAGTCTCTATCCAGGGCCCAGCTAAAGCCTTCTTTGAGCTGCAGGCCACAGGTCACTGTGTGTCTGTGTCCACCCAGCCCTGGGTTGATGTCAGGAGTAATGGACTCACCCACATTCCCTTCCCAACCAACAGTGGGCAACTTTGTGAGAAAGAAAGGCAGCCAGAACTGTGAGAGGCTCACAGCTACAAGCAGTGTGTACTTTAGAATAGGGTTTTGTTGGTTTTTTAGTTGGGGAAAAATAAATCTACACATGTATGCACTGGAAAACACAGACAAGAGACTCCAAAATGTCCCTGGTGATGTTCCAGGGCAGGGGCCACAGGTTTCCCTATAAAAGGCTAGTGAGGGGCTGAAGGTTAAGTTGGTCAGCAGTGATCACTGGCTTTGACCAGTCTTGCCTATGCAATCCCCTCCATGAAATCCAGCATCCTTGGGAGCCTGTGCACATTCTGCTGCCAGAGCTTGAGTGGCCAGGAGCGTGTCCCCTCTCTAAATCTGTTTCTCTGCTTGTAAAATATCAGGCAGGACCATGTCTGCCCTGCAACTCTGTGGGTATTAAACCATAAATGAGCACCTGCCAGGATGCTGGTGTCACATCTGCTTGGAACATCAAACCAGGGGCACTGCCAGCTACTTTTTGTATTTTTTTAAAATGCAGTTCATGGTTGGATAGGCTACTAGCCTGGCTATAAGTTCTACACCTTTAATTTTTCTTATTTTAATCATCTCTTCCACCCTTAAGTTGGGGTCTCCATTTGACACAGATGTGGATCTAAAGGCCCATAAAGCCCAGGCAGCTACCTGCTCAGGGCGGGGCTGTCCACAGTCCTGGGCTCCCCAGACCACCTGTTGCTATGGAGGGGCCCCAGAGCACACAGACACCGAGGAGCCCGGCTGCACTCTCCTCCACATGTGTGGGGTTTTTTGTTTTTTTGTTTTTTTTTGTTTTGTTTTGTTTTGTTTTGGTCCTTCTTCAGTTGCTGGTCCTCAGTCTCAGAGACAGTGGTGTCACATGTGTTTTTGTTTGTTTGTTTGTTTGTTTTTTGTTTTGGGGTTTTTTTGGGGGGTCCTTTAGTTGCTGGTCATCAGATCAGTCTCAGAGACAGTAGTGTTACATCTGTTATTTTTTATTTTTTTATTTTTTGGTTCTTTAGTTGCTGGTCCTCAGTCTCAGAGACAGTGGTGTCACATCTGTTATTTTTTTTTTTGGTCCTTCTTCAGTTGCTGGTCCTCAGTCTCAGAGACAGTGGTGTCACATCTGTTATTTTTTTTTTTTGGTCCTTCTTCAGTTGCTGGTCCTCAGTCTCAGAGACAGTGGTGTCACATCTGTTATATTTTTTTTATTATTTTTATTTTTGGTCCTTCCTCAATTGCTGGTCATCAGTTTCAGAGATAGTGGTGTAGAAATCTGATTCCTCTTCCTTGCCTAGAGACTGTAGTTTGGGTCTGCCATTGTCCTGGCCTTATTGTGTCCGGGATGCTGACACTCCTCCCACCCCCACCCCACCTCTGGCAGTTGCCTGCCTTAGAGCCTTGAGGGAAAGTCAGGGGTCATTTGTTTAAGACTGTCAGCCCCTTATGAAGCCCAGTGTGAACCTCCACAGCAGATTGGCTACAGCCTGTTTCTATAAATAAAGCTGTCATTAAAACAGCTACACTCATTCATTCATTCATTCATTCATAAATTGTCTTTCTGCAGATCTGAGTAGTTGGAAACCTTAAAGAAAACCAATATTTACTTTTTTTTTTTTTTTTTTTTGAGATGGTGGAGGGATTTCAAGACAGTCTCACTATGTAGCTCAGGCTGGCCTGGAACTCCCTATGTAGACCAGGCTGACCTCCTCCTGCCTCTGCCTCTGAGTGCTGGGATTAGAGGGGTGTACTACTACACCCAGCTTTATTCCCATCTATACTTTATGTAGAGCTTAGGAGTCAACAGGGCAGTTAGCAGGACACAAACGAAAGCAAGGATTTTATATGTGGATCCCTGTGCAATAAGATACGGAGGCAGGGACAGTTCTAATGAACTGTATTCACTCGCCAGCCGTTCACTTAGTAAATAATCTTTATAACTATTGGTGTCACTTAACTGCATGCTAGATTTCCAGCAGGCATTTGTGAAGTGCTTTGCTTGTATATTTTACTGTTCCAACAGTTCTCTGAGGTAGACTTTACTTAGCCTCTCTGCCTCTCATATGGGAAACGGAGGCAGGCACAGTAAACAAAAGTAGTGCCAGGCAGTGGTGGCACACACCTTTAATCCCAGCACTTGGGAGGCAGAGGCAGGTGGACTTCTGAGTTTGAGGCCAGCCTGGTCTACAGAGTGAGTTCCAGGACAGCCAGGACTACACAGAGAAACCCTGTCTCGAAAAGCCTAAAAACAAAACAAAACAAAAGTAGTTAGTTTTGGCTGGAGCAAAGGTCGCGACTGTGGGTCTGTCTGAGTGGTACTAGGAGCTGCCATTCCTTTTTGAACTCTGCAGCTGAGGATGGTCTTGAACCCCCAATCTTTCCATCTGCGCATTCTGAGTGCTGGCATTACAGGTGTATATGGGCCTAGCGCTCCTATGATAAGACAGCACAGCTCACAGCCACGTCCTGTCCCTGTGGCCTCACCCAGCCCTCCAAGTGCCTGGGGCTTGGTGCTGGCTTCCCAGACACTGTTCACACTTGGCTGACGCTGTGGCCAGGCTCCTCATGTGGAAAGTTAGTCACGAGGGGACTGGAGTCAAAGCCAGTGCGTTCCTGTACTCTCTGGCTCTACCCTTTTCTTCTGTTTGTCATCCAGGGACTGTGAGGGGCTGGTAACAAGGAATGAATGGACCTAATCTTTCTGGGGAGGTGCTACTGTTATCCCCCCCCACACACTCACCATGATGCCCTCTCCTCTCTCCCACTCCCCTTTCCTCACCTCCACTCCACGAGTCTAGAAGTGAAAGCATCAAGGATAGACAGGTCAGGAGAGAGAGCAGTCGGTGATCAGGATCTGTTGAGTGCCAGACCGGACCCTGTGCTTTGTAGATACACCTCTGGAGGTGGTCATGTGGCCCCACTTCACTCAGGAGGGACTGGAGCTTGAAGCAGCAGAGTCATTGGTTCAATCCCACCCACCAGGACTCTGGTACAGGTGTGAGTGCCCTTCAGTCCCAACCCATCTCTGAGGTTTGGGATGTGGAAAGGCACCCTGGCCACCTGAGGAATGACGCAAAGACTGTGCCCTGGTTTGGTATTCAGTGCCTATGAACGGATCTTCAGTGCATTAACTTGGTTCCTTTCGTCCCTCTGTGACTCAGTCACACGCTCAGAGAATGGCTCTGGCTGTAGGTCCTCCCTCCTGTCTACTGTACCCCAGATCCCTGTTTGCTCCCAACTGGATTCTGTATACTCAAGCAAGAAAGTGTGTGTGAGAGTGTGTATTCAGGGTACCCCCAGAGGGTAGAGGCATTAACTGTCCACACCCTCTGAAAGGGCAAGTCGGTTCCATGTGACCAGCCATGCTCCCCTCCCTTCATCCCTTTTGCCCCTGAAGCACATAGTTCATTCCCAGAAGCCAAGAGACTGGCCCCACCCTAGCCGCAGCTTGTAAAGAGGAATGGAAATTAATCATCATTTCTTGTCAAGTAAACAGGCTGGGAGGGAGAAGTCCCCAGGACTCGTGGCAGTTTCCTGTGGCCCCATGTAGACCAGCCATGGCTTGTGAATTTACAGACTTCCTCGAAGCAGAAGTTACGGTGCTCTGGGCCCACCCAGGTTACAAATTATTTCTTGGAACCCTTTCTCGTAGTAGTAGCTACTGTTAACTGTGTGTGATAGGCAGAGTGTGCCTTCTGCGCAGTTCTGTAAAGGAGGGTCAGGTATAGTCCTCATTTTGCTAAGGAAAGGAGGAAGCCTCGGGCCATTAGCTGGCAAAGGCTTGGAAGCTGGCATGTACCTGAGTCTATCCAAGCCCCGCCTCCACCTAAAGGTTGGCTCATTATGTAATCCCAGCCCTGCTTACCCTTCCCACAATGGGTCTGCATTAGTGACCTGAGTAATTATATATTATTGTCCTCTGGCCAAAGTTGTATGCTCCTTGGGGAATCTTGTTCTTAAACAAATGTGTTAGTCTCCTTAGCCCAAAAATTTTTTTTAAACTCTTTTTGTTTTGGGCACTGTCTCAGCCATGGTAGGTTTTATTAACATCTCTGGCCTTTACCCATTAGTTGCCAGAAGTACCTCGCCAAGAATGACAAATACATCCACAGGCATGGGTGGATGCTGAGCTGGGAAACAGGCAGCCTCTAGAGGAAAACCATTGTCTTAGCCTCAAGTGAAGGCTTTCTTGGGTAGAGTGGTAGCTGCAGGGTTATGGCCCTGAACATCTGGATTCCTGAAGTCTTCAGGAAAGTGAGAGAAAGGCTTTTCAGTGTGCAGGAGGTCTCCACACCAGTGGAGAAAGACCTGGTCCGGAGCCAGCCCAGAGACCACCCAGCGGCTCATTCCCTGAGAGCAAGCACCCTCTGTGCGCCCTTGCTCTGTGGCTGGGCCTGTGAACAGGTTCAGGCAGGGCCAAAGAGGCAGGGAGTGGGCTGCTGCCTGGGATGGGGTGGACCCCAGAGGGCTGAGGGGTGTGAGGTTGGAGCTGAGGAGATGCCGAGGAGGTGCCGCTGGAGTCTTGGTTGAGTCCTGGGGGTAGAGCTAAACCAAGCAGCCTCTATTGGTCTCACAGATCACTCACCACCCCCTCTGCCTTTGCTGTCCCCTGCTCAGTCACAGGAGGTGGCGTTCACTCGATCCCCACAGCTTCCTTCATGTTCTGGTCTTCCAGAAGCCTACACCCCTTTCATGCTGGCCCAGTCTGCTGCCCAGTTCCTCATATGTCTGAGTGACATTCACTTTTTCCAAGGCCTTGCCCTATTGACTTAGCAGCTGATTCCCTCCAGATGGTCCCGTCTTTTGTGTTCCTAACCATAGTAAATTCAGTTAGAAAGCCTGAGCTTTAAAAGTGTCGCGTGAACAGGGTAGGGGCCAGAAAGCCTGCGGCCTTCACTTCCCCCCTGAGCCACTAGAGGGCAGGCGTGGACTCTACTTGGAGTGTGGCCCCAGGCAGTTCTTTGGTACCTGAGGCCAAGGAAGGGGCACCTTACTGAATGCTGGAGGAGGGCATTGGTAGCCAGTCCTGCCTGTAGAGGAGCCCCGGGAAGGAGCTTGGGCCTGCAAGGAACAGCTCTAGGGGTTAGGCAGCAGAGGACTGTGAGGAGGGCAAGGCAACAAAAGGAGAGCTGGGAAAGCTGGCTGCCCTGTGTCTGACCACAGGCCTGAGAGCCCTCAGGCACCTGCCAAAAACAGGAACCGGAGCAACTCTGCTCCCAAAGCCATCGCAGTCAGCAGTCACAGAAGTCATGGGGGTGGGTTTTTCCTCTAGGTTCTTGTTCCCCTTCCTTCTGGAAGCCATTTTCTGCTCAGGTTGGGGTGAGTTTGAGCCAGGTGGTCTGTGTGCTTTACAATGTGTTGCTTTAATTCCTAAGGCAACATGTACTAAACACTGCACCCCAAACAAGAGAACAGAGCGCTTTCCAAGGGAGTCACCTCACTGCCATCCCTGGCTAGGTGACTCTTTCAGCCCGATAATCAATGGGTCAATTAACCAATAAGTCAACCTCCTTCTCCCAAGTTGCCCTAACTTGTTTGCCAGGCGCGAACTCCAAAGGCGAAGTGTCACTTTAGACTATTGGCAGCGATGTCTTGTTTTCAGCAGCCACACGCCTGTGTTCTCACTGGGTTCAGAGGCCTGGAAGGCTCACCAGCAAAGCTCGTGCTGTCTTCCAGATTTCTGTGTCTGCTCTGGGGGGACAGGAAGACCTCTCTCAGGGCACAGCCTGTATTTGTTGTTGGTGTTCACTTCCTGAACCTTCCCTCCGTGTCTGACATCCTCTGTCTTTTATGCTCAGTTTGTCAAGGTGGAAGTTTTTGTTTTTGAGGCAGATGATTTGGGTCTGTGGTGAAAATGGTTGGATAACTGTTGAACTTCACCTGACCTTGTCCGCCAGCGGCTGCGATCTGCCACTTTGCCACACTATCCTGGGTACCTGACCAGAAATCTCTCGTGGATGGTGCCAGCCTGCAAATGAGGACTTCTAATTAGGGTTGTATGTGCCAGTATCCTCTCAATGACCAGTTCTCACTAATATATCATTTTATTTCAAATCATGCTCTCATCATTAAGCACCTACTGTGTCCAAAACCCTTGTTTTTGATGAGTTCCCAGGAAATGAGACGAGCAGTAGGATGCAGAAGCCTTTTATGTGGCCATGGGTGCGATAGTCACTCACTCAGCCACAATGACTGCCAGTGACAAACAGTGCAGCTGACCAGGTACTGAGTCTGCAGAAGGCACTTTGTAATGGCATGGTGAACTGAGTGCCAGGAGTCCTGGAGCTCAGTAGAGGGAAGTGTGAGCGTATATGAGAAGACAGGTATTGTCTTTCTCCAGGGTCTCAGAGTTGAAAGTGCTGGGTGCTGGGTCAGCCATTGGCCTTGGACAGGTGGTGTCCAGAAAGACAGGCGTCTTCCAGGCTTTAGCTTCCTATTAGAAGGGGTTGGGGTCCGAGTATTTTATTTAGTTAGGTATATTTGCTGATGTTGAGAGGGATGGCAGGTTCCCCTCCATACTTAGCAAGTGCTCTACCACTGAGCTGCAGCCTATCCCACAATGGTAATTTCTTTTTTATAAACAGACAGATAGACAGACAGACAGACAGACAGACAGACAGACAGACAGACAGGAGACAGGATTTCTGTAGCCCTGGCTGTCCTGGAATTCACTCTGTAGACAAGGCTGGCCTTGAACTCGGAGATCTGCTTGTCTCTGCCTCCCGGGTGCTGGGATTAGAGGTGTGCGCCACCACCCCCACCTCACAGTGGTAATTTCTTAAGAGCACTGAGGGTATTGTGAGTTCTGTTTGAGCTAGGGTAATGGGGCCTTGTGAGAAATTTTGAAGGCTGAAAATTGTCAAGGGCTTTGGAAAAAACGTGCTGCACACCTGGCTGCAGGGAGGGAGACGGCTTCACTGCTTGCTGCAGGGGAGCTGCACTTCTGGGTGTGTGAGGGCTTCTCTGCTGGCTGTGTGGGGCTGCACACCTGGCTGCAGGCGGGGGGGGGGGG
>NW_022196912.1:5894125-5951293 GCF_008632895.1 Mastomys coucha | reverse complement strand
GTGGGGGGGCTGCACTGCTGACTGTGTGGGGTGGGGGCTGCACTGCTGGCTGGGGGTGGGAGGGCTGCTATCCTACTGTGTTCCACCTTTCTCCTGGAGTCCTATGTTGGCTGAGCTGCTAACACACCCCCTCCTTTTCTTGGCCAGTTGGACTTGATTTTAGTTGAAATAACCGGCTTCCTAGCTTCTCCCCATGCAGCCTGTTTCTGGGCCAGGGTTTGTTTGAGGCTCTGTTTGGATACTGTTAAAAGTGGGCAGCTTGGCTCACAAAGGTCAGCAGGAGAGACCAGAACAAAGAGATCTTTCAAGCTGGCTTTTCACAGGACAGCCAGAAAGAACCAGGGGAAACCCCAGCTCCACCCAGCAGAAGCAGCTGCAGGCTGGGCGAGGCTTGCTCAGGCCGTGATGTCTGGGCTGGGCCGTTTGAGAACCCCTACCTAGATATTTCTTAGAGGGGCAAGCTGAGGCAGGGGCATTCTCAGCACGGGAGAGCCAGGCAACCCAGGCTAGGATCCCAAAACTCCTGTGTGGCCCTGGCCTCTGGAACCTCTTGTATGGATTGTTTCTTTTAAAGCAGTCAATATAAATTGGGATTTACTCAAAACATGCCTGAGGGTAATGATTTACTCTGCAAAAGCATTCCCAGGAGCCTGTTCAGATGCCAACATCTCTTATGGATCTGAAATTTATTTAAAAGGCAAGCAAAAACCTTTTGGGATGCAGGATTGTGTTTGAGTGCAGCACTCTGTCCTTTGTGTCCTGGGAGTGGCCAGTGCCCAGATGTCAGCACCCTTCCCCAGCGTCCAGGGGCGGCCCCTTTGCTGGTCCTGGGATGTGACAGAGAGGACAGTCCCTCCTGTGACTGGGGAAGAAGAGCCATTAGGCACTCTTGGCTCCGGTCTCCTGGTAGCAGCCTGCTCCAGGCTGCCAGGGAAGAGGCTGCCAGGTCTCCAGTAGAGTGGAAAATCACCCACAGCCCCAGGAGTGGCCTGCCTCTTCGGAGCCACAGAGCCCTAGGCAGCCCCAGGGACCAGCCTGCCTCAGCCTGTGGACACAATGTCCACCCTCCTCCCTAATCTCTCCCCACCTCACATCCTTTTTTTTTTTTTTTTTTATAATCCACCGCGTCCAGTTTGTATTGAATATATACTCCTGGGTGTGGGACCATCCACTGGCATCCACTGGTCAAACCAATAGCCACACCCTTAAAGAAAACCAACTCTCCCTTCTCCAGAAAGCATCGCCTATTGAGAGCTCCTCAGGGGTGGGAGCTCATGGGCTCCTCCATCCATACTAGAGTGTGGGCGGGCTTCATTTTGTTCCTGCAACCACAACTGCTCTGAGTTACAGAAGTGAGTCCTGTCAGTCAGGAAAGACTGCTCCAGTGGGGTCCTCCCTGGCCTCTGCTCTTACCATCTGTCTGTCTCCTCTTTGGTAATGGCTCCTGAGTTTTGTTGCGGGGTACGGGTATAGAACTTGCATTTCTTCTTCTCTTTTTAAATTTCTTTAGATTTATTTATTTGTACGTGTATGAGTATTTTACCTGCATGTGTGTATAATACATGTTTACCTTTGGAGGTCACAGAGGAGGTCAGGTAGGTGCTGGGAACTGGCCCTGGGTCCTGTGTGAGAACAGTAAGTGTTCTTAACCACTGAGCCGTCTTCCCAGCTCCTGCACTTGCGTGTCTAACAAGTCCAAGGGCTGACTGTTCTCTGAAAAGCTCTGTCCTGAGGCCTCATTTCCTAACGTGCAGACAGAGGACCTTTAGTGATAAGCACATCAGAATTGAGCAGTACACACACTGGCTTGTAAAAATTACTTCTCTGCTTAAAAGTACTTCTGTGATTAATATATTTTGAGACACAAAAACAAATACCACCAACACAAAACCCATGATTTCAAGAATTTTTTTAATTAGAGTGAGATGTCTACTACGTAAAAAGAAGGAAGATATAACCAAAGGTATTACCTAAGCAATAATACTGGTGATGGACTAGTGGTAACATTTGAGAATGGAGCATGCCAACAGGAATCTGCAGATGCTGAGCTGAGTGTAAGCCTGTATTTTGCAGATGAGACTGTGGGCCACAGAGGTAGGCTTGCTTCCCTGATACAGTACAGGGAACATCTGGAGCAACATCTGGAGGCTGAGGTTCCCTTCCTGCTTTATGCTGGCTTCTTCTGCTTACTGACTGACTTCCTCCAGGTCTATTTGTCTACGTTCTCAGCTAACATGCAAAGGTCTGCATTTATAACCTTAGGAGCTTGTGTGGGGTAGTTGTTGTTTGTTTGTTTAAGTTTCCCTGAAGGCAAAAGAATTTACTGATCTGCTCAATCTTGTTCTATTGTTAGGCTCCCAGGCTACAAAGTCTCTGGGGCCTGAGAAGGTAGGGGTGGCCAGCCAACTACAGTTTAGTCCCTCTCTGTGCTGGCCCTGAAGCCTCTGCTTTCCCTTGTCTGATGTGGTCCCAGGAAGCTTCTGACAAGGTGAACAGAGCCAGCCTCAGTCATCTCCTGATGAGCACACGCTTACTTCATAGGCCCTGCGGTGTCCCAGGGCTTCAGGAACACATGAGATAGCTCTTGGCCTCAGGAAGCCACAGCCTGAGTCTGCTCAGCCATGGAAAGTGGCCTTGTGGGCCAGTGTGTGCTTCAGGAGAGGAACTAAAATGTGTACAGTGCTGTGGGAATAAAGAGCGGGTCATGGAGCAAGGAATGATGTTGGAACTGGTATTTTCAAGGATGGCAGGAGAAAGGCTGAGGGCACTGGGCTCCTGAGACTTGATGAGAGAACTACAGATATCCAGCAAAAACTCACTTGTGTGGTGGGAGCTGAGATGTGGGAGAGGAGGAAAGCCAGTCAGTTCAGAAGGTCAGGCTGAGGACGGATCCTTCCACCAAAGGACCCAGCCTCAGTTGGATGCTCCAGGGACTTTCTGTGTTGGCTAGACACCTCCAAGGATCATGAGAACCCTTTTCAAACTGCAGGACACAACCATTTGGGTTGTACAATGGACCAGATATGCTACAGCCAGTATTTTTAAGAGGCAGAGTAAGGCAGAGGAATGAGTTGGAGCACGTCAGAGTTGACTGCATGCAGATATTGGGTCAAGAACCCAGTTTTATATGAGGAAAGCATGCTCCAGTACTGAGTTGTGATATGAGATATATTTCTCAGTGAGGGTCATACTGTAACACCCTGAGGGAGTAGGCCTGGCTAGTATGGTCATCAAGGTGAGGCAGGCCCTGGTAGTAGGGACCAATGAGGATGGATTTCAATGTGGGCCTGTTACACCATGGGTAAAATGAAGAAGCCATAAAGTTCAGCACAGCCCAAGGCACTTGGGCCAAGATGACATCTTGTTTGTAGTACTGGTGTCTTGATGCCCAGTTGGTTATAAATCAGAAGCCTAAGTTGCTGGAGGGTTCCTCCCTCTGCTTATCCATTCTAGACTTTGAGGGTCCTGAAGTTACAACTCTGGCTTTCATCCCACTGATTGAAGGTGTTCAAAAAAGACTCAAGTAGACAGGCCACCTGTTAGTGCTGGGCTCTGAGGGTAAATGTGGAGCTCAGGTAGCAACGGTCCCACTTTTTGTTGTCCTCCCCCAGGAACATTGTGAAAGGCATGAAGGAGCTCCGGGAGATTCTGAGGGCTGTGGAGACCAAAGCAACGCAGAACTTCAAAGTGGTAATGTGGCTGTTGGCTGCGGCTGGTTTCTGCTGAGGTCAATTTGGGTGGGAGACAACACAAGCCCTACCAGGAGGTCCCTGACCTAAACATGGTACATGAATGCCTATGCCCACCCTCTTCTGCTCTCAGCAGACATTGTTAATTGATCCCAGACTACTTCCCCACCAAGCCTGGGAGAGGCAGTCTCTTCATCTCTTCTTCATCAGGGCACAGAAGATGAGTGACTCCTAGCATTAAATCAGAATTGAAATCTACCACCATCCCTTGCATGGGCAAAACTGTCCTTATGAGCTGTGGTATTGCTCACTTTTATGTTGTTGTTGTTGTTGTTGTTTAATTTATTTAATGTATAAGCACTCTATCTGCATATACACCTGAATGCCAGAAGAGGGCATCAGAACTCATTATAGATGTAGATGGTTGTGAGCCACCTTGTGGGTGCTGGGAATCAGGATCTCTGGAAGAGCAGACAGTGCTCTTAACCTCTGCTCCATCTCTCCAGCCCTTCTTAATGGTCTTAATAAGTGGCATCGACTCTTCCTTTCGTGTCCCAACTTAGGTCTGTGTTCTTAGATCTTTGTCCCTGCAAAATCAGAGCCATGGCTGTTTTTATTATTCTCATAGGAATTTTGGGTCAACTGTCAGTCTCTAGACAGCATCTGGTAGGCAGACTCCTGTACCTGTGGCCTCCCATTCTCCACCTCTAGAAGGGACTGCAGTGTCCTCAGTGGGTAGAGCCAGGCTGAGGAGAGGAGACAGGAGAGGAGAGGGGAGGGGAGGAGACGGGAGGGGAAGAGAGGGGAGGGGAGGAGAGGAGAGGAGAGGAGAGGAGAGGAGAGGAGAGGAAAAATGCAGTGGAGCAAGGCCATCCCGAGAGAAGTGGGGGCTTCCGTGCTACAGGGCCTGGGCAGTGAGAGACTTAGGATTGAAGTTATGGGGCCCCCCAGAGGCCCAGTACAACACACAGTGGGTGGGTTTGCTAGTTGGGAAACAAAGGGCCACACAAGGCAAACTAAAGAAGTCTGAGCCTGCATCTCTCCCCCTCTGCCAGGTGGCCGCCAAGCACCTGGCAGGGGTCCTGCTGCACTCCCTGAGTGAGGACTGTTACTGGAGCCCCCTGTCCCACCCTTTGCCTGAGTTCATGAGCAAGGAGGAGAATTCCTTCATCACTCAGACCCTTCGGAAACCTCACCTCTATGAAGGAGACAAGTGAGTACCACCTGTCCTGTTGTAGCCCGCTGGTCTCACGATGTATCCAGACTCTGTTCCCTGCCGGTATTATTGTATCCTGCTTGCCCAGCCTCCAGCCTGCACAGAACCAGGCAGACATTTGAGAGACTAAGGAAAGATGGTCTCTGGTGGGGTTGGGAGAGAAATCTTCATGGCTCCCCGAAGCCACACATTTGGAGGTTGCCTACTCTCCTGACTTGCCCCTTGATGTACCTACCAGTGAAGTCTGTGGTCACCACCAGGGCTTCTCCTCTTGCCTCAGGCTGGGAGTGGATGATGAGCCATTTCTTCTGCAAGATAGCAGCAGCCTTTCAGGGTCAGAACTCCGGGGCTTGATAGGAGCTGCTCCTGGTGTTTGGTGCCTGTGAATTATGCAGGAGAGGGTCAGCTTACCAGGCTGATGTTGACTTGGGGCAAGAGGACTGCTTGGGGGCCAGAGGTGCTGTTGGTGTGGGCTGGGCTGCAGCCAGGGATGCTGTTGTGTTTTCCAGCCTCTACTGCCCAAAAGACAACATAGAGGAGGCCCTCTTGCTGCTGCTCATCAGTGAGTCCATGGTAAGCCCCAGGCACCACTGACCCCAGTGGGTTGAGGTTATAGTTATAGAGCATGCTGGGATAGGCAGAGGTTATGCATAGCTTAGTCAAGCTCTGCCTCCCAGGGATGCCCGGGAGGTATGCACTTCTTACACACACACACACACACACACACACACACACATACACACACAACTGCAAGTCTGGCTCATTAGTCTAGGTTTTGGCCACACTAGCTCTGCTGGGCTATGCTGAGAGACCTAGCATCTGTCCCCAGGTGGGTAGGGACTGAGTGTGTGTGAACCCCTCTTCTGGGATTACAAAAACTGGTTATCACAAGTCAACAGTCTGCACTGAGCAGCCGTGTGCTGGGTGCTCTGATGCCGTAAGAGAACAGACAGATAGGGAGCTGAAGAAGTGTGCATTTGGAGGCATGACGCCTGGATCCAGGCTCCAGCATTGCCCGAGTTAGCTGAGGCCAAGGGCAAATCCTTCCATCTCTGAGAGTCTCGGTGTTCTCTTCATAAGATGGTAACTCACAGGTAAGTGTGGATAGAATTTATAGTCTTGCCACAGCTAGACTTGTTATCTGCCTTGTGCCTGGCCCTGTCCTAGAAGCCAGAGATGGAGCCATAAGCAAAATGGAGGCAAGCCCCTGCCCTCATGACGTTCACATCTTAGTAAGGGGTGGCAGTAGTAAAGTAGTGAATGGTTCCAGTACCCAGGCTCTCCACACTGGGGGGTCCATCTCCCAAACCCTAGGAAGACGCTTGTGTGAGAGTGTGCATGTATGCATGCCATGGGGACCACAATACTTGGCAGTGTACACGGAGTGCTTTGGGGACTCCTCGAAGGAGAGCATGGTTGGGGTGGGTAGCCCTGGAGGCGTGAGATGAAGGATGGACCTTAGGCTCCAAGGGATGCTCAAGAAGGGGAGCACAGATTACAGAGGCCAGGGGTAAGGAGGGGTGTCCTCACAGCTGGGTCCAAGTCCTTCAGTGCTGAAGCTGGCCAGTGTTGCTAGCCAGGCTGAGAAACAGGTGCCTTAGATGAGATTGAGAACCTGAGATGCTCTGAGCTGGGCTATTCACGATCACCAGTGTTTCTTTGGCTGTCAGTATGGATGATGCCAGGACTTGTCCAGGGCACATGGGTGGGTCACCTCTGGTTGCCCAGATCTACTGATAAGTACATATGCTGAGGGATGCTGGACTGCAAGGCAGGGAGACTGGCCTTCCTCAGCCAGGCCGTTCTAGATCTGAGTGTTGCTGAGGCCCAGCCGACCAGGCATCCTGGGTACATGCTTGTTGCTGCTTCAGGGGGAAGGGACATCTAGTGGCTTAGCCAGATTTGGAGATGAAGTACCAAGGGTTGGATTTATTCTTTGGGGAACTGGAAATGATTTCTTTCTCTAACTACAGACTAAATCTCACTTTAATTTTAGATTTTTTTTTTCTGAGAGGTTTTCTCTATATAGCCCTGGCTGTACAAGGACTCTGGCCTTGAACTCTTAGAAATACTGCCTCTGCCTCCAAAGTGCTGGGATTAAAGATGTTTGCCACCACTGCCCAGCTTAAACTTTAGAATATTAAAGTAGAACTATTAGAGTCCCTCCACCCAGCCATGGAATCACCTGGACCCTCCTGTGAGTCTGCTCTGAGAGTACCTGTCTCTGGAGATGTGGGCAGAGGAATGCAGTGTAACTTACAGTGTGCTTTGGATGATAAAGGTAAATGCAAGACGCTTTCTCTGCTAGGCACAGAAGTGGCTATTTCACTAGGTAAACATTATGTTGAATCATAGGAAATTACCTATTTTCAATTATTTATGGCTTACAAAAAACCATTTTTGAGGTTGAGATGCCCTTCTGTTGGTAGAGAACTTGTCTAACATGCACTAATCCCCAGGCTTGTTCTCCCACATGACTTGAAACCTAGTTTATGCCTGTAATCTTGGCACTCTCATGGTGGGTTCAGGAAAGACAAGAGGGTCAGAAAATCAAAGTCATTCTCAGCTAAAAGGATGTTTGGGACCAACTTGGGCTATCTGGAACCTGTCTCCAAAAACAGAAGGCAGGCGAAAGTTATGTCAGTAGTTTCATGTAGCTCAGATTAATACTATTGTGTCCCCATTCTACAGATGAGGAAGTAAGGGAAAGGCCACACGATGGATATATATCTTGGTCAAGGTCATATAATAACCTTTGTCTTCATGATATGAGGCACATGCCCTCACAAACGAGTTTCTGCAAACACGAGACCCAGAGCCCAGCCTCCTGGATTTAAGTCTTGGGTCTGCTTCCTGCTTTTCTCAAGCAGAAATGGCCAGGGAGGAGATTCTGGAAATAAAATGCATGGTGTCATGGGGAGCGTGTTAACAGGCAGGCCAGAGCCACTGTCTTCTGTCTCCTTGGTGTTTAACCGCCAGCATGACACAAGCTAGTGTCTCCTGGGAAGGGGACTCTCAGTGAGAGATGGTACAGATCGGAGTGGCCCATGGGGGTGCTCGGGGGCATACACTGACTATATCAGTTAAGGTGGGAAGAACCTCAGTGTGGCTGGCACCATTTCCTGGGCGGGCACTCAGAACTATACAAGAGTGGAGGAAATAATTTGAGCACTGACAGGCGTCCTGTGTCATTATTCCCTGTTCTGACTTCGAGTGCAATGTGACCGGCTCCCTTGGGAATTCCCTGCTGGGATGAACTGGAACCTGGAACTGTGAGCTAAGATAAGCCCCTCTGTCTCTGAGTCTCTCTGTCCATCCAGCTCGTGGTCTCTCTCTCTCCCTCTCCCTCTCCCTCTCTCCTCCCCCCCCTTTCCCTACAGGGTCTCAACATGTAGCCCTGGCTCTGTTGCAACTCACAATGTCAGATCCTTCAGGGATTAGGGATTGCATATCAGATATCCTGCATATCAGATGTTTACATTATAATTCATAACAGCAAAATTATAGTTAAAAAGTAATAATGAAGTAATTTTATGGTTGAGTGTTGTCAAAACATGAGGAACTGTATTAAAGGGTCACGGTATTAGGAAGGTTGAGAACTACTATACTATGTAGACTTGGCTGGCCTCAAACTCTGCCTCCCAAGTACTGCTTCTAAAGGCCTGTGCCACTACACCCTGGCTAGCCCTTCCTTCCTGTCTTGAGTTGCTCTTGACATAAACAGCGCCAGCACCACTACCACCTATGTTCTGGCTTCTTAGAGGTCAGAGCCCAGGACCAGAGCTCAGGTGACTCTCCTGCAAGGTTATTGACACCACTGAGCCAGATACCCTAAGCTGCCCAGAGTCTGAAAGCAGAGTTGCTAGAATGTGGCCCATACCTGGCACTGGTGAATTTCCCTGAATATAGACCTTTCTCCAAGCAGCCTTTTCCTTTGCCTTGAGAGTAGCCCGCTGACCTGTCCAGGAGTTGCAAGGCTCCACTCTGGTAACCAAGTACGGTCCTGGGAAGTTCTCTGTATCGTGCTGGGTAGAGAAGCTGTCCAGTTTGGTTTGCACGGTTGCTAAGAGGAGGTACCTCCTTGGCTTGGCTGGTTTGTTTCCTCTTGCCCATACCAACCCCAGCAGACATTTAGAAATGAAGACCTGGGGGAGGAGAGTCGACAGGAGAAACCTTACAGTCCATCTCCAGAAGGTGCTCTCCCGTTACTATAGACAGGCCTCTGTGGCTCAGAGCAGTCTGCCACAGATCCACCCAACCTTCCCTCAACTCTCCTTCCCTCCACTTATATTCTTTTCATTTCGTTCTGTTTTGAGACAGGGTCTTGCTATGTAGCTTTGGCTGGCTTGGAATTTACTCTATAGAGTAGGTGGGCCTTGAACTCACAGAGATCCACCTGCCTGTGCCTCCTGCGTGCTGGGATTGAAAGCATGTACCACCATGCCTAGCACATTCTTTTTATTAATTTGTTTATTATGTCTTGAGTTTTGTGTATGTGAGATTGTACACATCATAGTGTGATTTCAGAGCTCAGAGGACAACTTGTGGAAGCCAGATCTCTCAGTACATTGGTCCTGGGGATCCTAATCAGTCACCCCCTTCACCCACTGAGCCATCCTGCAGACTCCTGTAGTTGCACTATTGGTTGGCTAGAAAGTGGACTGTGGGTTGTGTCAGCTCTTGCTCCGACCCTCAGTTCAACCCTAAGGTTCCATAAACTTTGAGCATGCCCTCTATATGCCTGAGGGGTTGTCCTCACCTTTTTGCTGTTGACTGATTTTGGCTGTAGATGACAGGCTCGTGGGAAAACCTCTAGAGCAGCAGCTGGCAACCTTGGTTGTGACTTTGCAGCATCTCTTAGACTGACTACAGTAAAAGCCACACCTGCTGTGCAGCCACCGCCACTGTCACCGCTGCTCCTCACGTCTAGGATGTCCAGAGCCCCACCCAGCGGAGGATATTTGTGAGGTTTTCTGAGTGTTGTAGCTCCACTTTTATGGTTGGGAACTCGGAGAGTGGTTGTATAGGATCTACATGTATGCCTGGTGCCAGCATACAGCTTTCGTTATGGGCTAACCTATGTGATAAGGTGAGGGAACATGTCTTCAAAAAGATAAGTAGAAATCACCAATGTTTTCCCAGTAACATACGGAATTTGATTTATGGCTGTTTGAAGATGTGTGTTTTGGACCCTGTTCTGTGTCTTTGTGGCTTTTAGAGCTTTTCACATTCCACTCACTCGGATGTGCACATCCACCAGTTACCCACCAGCCATTCTCTATGCACACATCTATTTGCCCACCCACCTGTCCGTCCACTCGCCCACAGTCTATTCACATGCTCAACATTAACCACCACTTAATCTTTTTGAGCAGCTGTACTGTGCTGGACCATGCTCAGCACCATGGATAAAATGAATAAACTTTAAAGTCCTTATCCCTAGGGTGCTCCCACCTCGTGCAGTGAGTGTTAAAGCCAGCTCAATCTTTGCTACTGTTTTTGTTGAGCTGGGGAAGAATTCATTGCTGGTTTGGCCTCTCAGAATGGAGGTACAAGTGTGGTGGTTGGAGGCCCTGCACCTTATCAAACCAGCTAGCTCTGTGTTGTACCAGTGCCTGGCGCCTGCCTGTGCAGGTACTATATTTGTCATTCAGAACTAAGCAAGACTCTTCTCTCCCTGGACCTGTTTCTCATCTGTAAGATGACATTAATAAAACCCCTGTGGAAGGAGTTTGGGTGGTTGTCTCAGTTAGGGTTTTACTGCTGTGAATAGATACCATGACCATGGCAAGTCTTATAAGGACAACATTTAATTGGGACTAGCTTATAGTTTCAGAGGCTCAGTCCAGTATCATCAAGGCAGGAGCATGGCAGCATCCAGGCAGGCATGGTGCAGGAGGAGCTGAGAGTTCTACATCTTCATCGGAAGGCTGCTAGAAGACTGACTTCCAGGCAGCTAGGATGGGGATCTTAAAGCCAAAGTGACACACCTACTCCAACAAGACCACACCTCCAAATAGTGCCACTGCCTGGGCTGGGCACATTCAAACCATGACAGGTGGATAAGAAAATGAACAGAGCTACCTACCTCTTAGGATTGTTCAGTACGTGTTTTCTTCCCGGGGTAGGGAAACCTTGACTGTGACTTAGTTACCTTTGAAAACATGGAGGTTTTAATCTAGCTGGAGATTGAGTGTATTAGTGTGTTGTTTTAAAGAAAAGGGCTTCCTAGGCAAGGTTCCATTTGGGACTCAGCAGATGGCACACGGTGTCCCAACTTTTGGCTCCTGGTTTACTGAAAGGCAGGCAAGGCCTTGCTCTGCAGAAGGCTGCCAGCTCAGAGCCTGTGGTTCAGTACCCGTGACAGGAAGACTGTGACATCTGCCACAGGAACTGTGTCGCTGGGTAGATGAAACCTGTCACAGAGCATGCTCGCTCTTGGCTCTGTGGACCGGCAGCGCAAGAGCTAGTGGTAATTATGTCTGCCAGTGGGGGACACCAGCAGGACTGTGTCCTCCGGCGGGGGGAGGGGGGTATTCCTGGGTACAAATGCTTCCTTGATGACTCCTGGGGTGACTGTTGGGATGCCAGCAACAGGTCCTGACGCTTGCTTGCTTGATGGAGAGGCTGTCTCAGTGAAGCCTTTGAGTAGGGCTTTGGGCATCTTGCTTCAGGAACCCGTTCTTTGCAAGATGACTGTATTAGTCAGGGTTCTCTAGAGTCACAGAATTTATGGTAGTCTCTATGTAGTAAAAGATTTTTTTTTTTTTTTTTTTTTTTTTTTTTTTTTTTTTTTTTTGTGGTTTTTCGAGACAGGGTTTCTCTGAGTAGCCCTGGCTGTCCTAGAACTCACTCTGTTTGACCAGGCTGGCCTCGAACTCAGAAATCCTCCTGCCTCTGCCTCCCAAGTGCTGGGATTAAAGGCGTGCATCAGTCTGTAGTTCAACTACCAACAATGGTCAGCAGCAGCTGTGAATGGAAGTCCAAGGATCTAGCAATTGCTCAGTCCCACAAGGCAAGCAGGCGAAGCTGAGAGCCTTCCTTCTACCAATGTCCTTATAAAGGCCTCCAGCAAAAGGTGTTGCCCAGATTAAAGGTGTGTGCCACACACCTTTAATCCCAGATGACCTTGAACTCGTAGCTCTTCCTATCTTAATCTTCTGAGATTCATAGCCACTATGCCTCAAGATCTCCATGCCAAGATTCAGGTCGGAAACTTGTATCTCTCAGCCTCTAGATTAGGGTCACAGGTGAGCCTTCTAATTCTGGATTGTAGTTCATTTCAGATAGAGTCAAGTTGACAGCTAGGAATAGCCACTACAATGACAGTGCCTAAGACTTTATTGGGGAGACCCTGTCTGCATTTTGCCTTGGTACCTTCTTCAGCAGAACCAGCCCAAGGCCTCCAATACTGTCAGTCAAGACTGCTCGACACTTTCCTAGAGTGAGGAAAGCGGCTGGGGTGAAAGCGGAATGTCAGCGTTTCCCTGGCTCTCGGCCCTCACTGTAGATTGGTCAGCTTACTCAGCCTCCCTCAGCCTTCCTCAGTCATCTAGAACGTGGGATGAGAGTAGGCAAGAGGGATGTGGGAGTAATCAGGTGCCACTTAGGAAGTCTTCCATTTCCCCCACTTAGATGGGAACCCTGTCTGGGACTAGGGTTAAGAAGAGGACAGGGCTGGGCAGAGGTGGAGGTCAGGGCCAGCTGAACCGCAACCAGTAGAGACTGGGAACTGCCGGAACTGCCAGGATAACCATCTACTTGATGTTCAGGAAAGCATCGGGCCTGGTCTAGCATTTGAAGGCTCATCTTCAGGCCCTCAGGCCTCTGGGAAGGTTATGTTTGTCCCACTGCTGTCTGGGTTCAGGAGCCAGATAAATTGATGGGAATGAGAACTCCCTTTCTTTCTGAGAGAGTAATTTGAAGCTTACACTACAACAAGAGTTGTGCCTGTCTGAGGAAATGAGCTTTCCTGTATTTGTCTCAGGGCATTTGTCCAAGAGCAGTGGTGGGTCCTGATGGGTGTACAGCTATAGATGATGGGAATGTGGCTGGTCTCCTGGCAGTCTGAAAGCTCTAGTCTGGGAGAGGCTACCTGGGAAAACCACCAGAGAGACGGGGATGAGGAATAGGGACACCTCTGGGGTCCTGCCTAAGGACCAAATGCTTGACTTAATAAGAACAGGGCATCCCACAACAGGAGCTGGGTGTGGGAGACACAGCAGTGCATAGTAGACAGGGTGGGCAGGAAAAACCCAGGGAGAATAGTCACTGTTATCCCAAGGCCAGCACAAAGGCTGATGGGAGGGAAGACAGCACAGTAGCTGTGCATTTACACTAACAAGCATGTCCACCTTGCTCGCTGCCGTGGGTCTGGAAGTCTTCACTAGATCTGACGTCTGCCCGATGAAACCAGGACTCAGGCTGTGTATGTAGACAGGAAAGAGTGGACTGGGTCTGCCTCTGGACAAGCTACTTGTGAAGCCTGGAGGCCTGTGTGACCTAGGGTCAGTGAGCCCAAGGAAGAGGGAGGGATAGGAAAGCTGGGCAGCTCCTGGGGAGGGACTGCAAGCCTAGCTGTGGCAGCCCCTGCCTCTGAGGCTTGTTCTGGCTCAAGCCACACATGAATTCATGCTCTTTTGTGGCTCACAGGCCAAGTACCCAGACTTCCCTTTTTTCTGCTCCAGTTTCCCCACCCAAACCCATTACCATGGTTACATACACAGGCACTGCCCAGCAACCAGCACTAGCCCAGCATGTTGTAAGTTTTTTTAATCCTGCTCCCAAAGCCATGGTAGCAGCTGGGCAGACCTCTGCTTCCACTGTGGTAACCATGTTCCCCTCCTGCACAAAAGCTCTAAGGACCCCTAAGAGCATGCCTGCCGCCACTGCTGTCAGCCTGGTGGGGGCCCAGGTCATCAGGAGGACTTGCCCTATCTTATGTTTCATCTGCCCCATCACACCCAGTTCTGGAAATCTATCCCCAGTGCACACACCAGACACACCAGAGGCCTGTCCTATTAGGGCAGGTTCTAGAGTAGACAAAGAAGGAGTTTCTATGCAGGCCCAGAGTAGTCTTCCGGGGACATTGCTTGCTCCACAAAGGTGGATTTATGAGGTTCTGTGTTTAGCAATGCAGCCTAGAGATGGCATGCCCTGTCACACAGAGTGATGAGCCGGCTGGGGCTGCTAGGGTCCTTGTGTGTGAGACCCAGGGAGGCAGAGAGGTGGGCCAGCTCTAGGAAGGCAGAGAGGTGGGCCAGCACTAGGAAAGCAGCCATTGGAGCTGGGAGATGCCAGTGGGCAGGGTAACCAAACTCGGTTGAGCCTTGAAGACAGGAAACAGTAGTGAGTGCTTTGTGGCTGGAGAGAAGTCAGGTGGGGAAGAGCAGACAGAGAAAGAAAGGCTTTTAAAAGCCATCCTGAGGACAGTGGTGACAACACACTCTGCATTATGCTTCAAACATGGTTTCTGTGCACAGTGGGTTTCCCCAGTCCTTGAAAGTGCCCCGTGAGTCTCCCTCTACCTCAGAGATGCCACCCTTGCAGAACACCTGGCCTATTTCTTCCTCCTGCTAGATTCCAGTATGTGTGTGCAGAGGCATCCCTCCTGGATCTCTGTTCTTCATCCCCATCCCCTCCTTCTCTCCCATGGCTGCCTGGAGGAACCCATCACCCACAAGCTAAGAGCTGCTGGAGGTGGAGGAGTGGGGAGGAGCATTGCCAGGGATGAAGCACAGGTTGTGTTCCCACATGGCTGTGTGGGTGGGTCTCACCAGGAGGGAGAGGATTTCATGGCACTTTCCCTTCCTAACTGTTTGCAGTTCCTGACTAGGTTTAACAGGCTGGCTCTAGCAGTGATCTCTCTGAGGATTTCCTACCATTCCTGGTACCTTCACTCAGGCATCCTCTCCCAAGCCATCTGTGTTTCTTGAGGAGGAGGAATACAGATCACTAAGGAGCTTCAGCCCTTTGCCTACAGGAGGGAGGGTGGCTTCTGCAGAAGCCAACAGTGAGAGTAGCTGGTGGGCAGGATGGGGCCTTGGATCTGGTAGGATCCTCAGGTTTCAGGGCCAGGCTCCTTTGTTCTATCTGACAGGCCAGTCCTTGGTTGACAGCCTCTGGGAACCAAAGTAGACTCAGACAGGGAAGGCAAAGCTAGATAAAGACTGCTTTAGCTGAAGGAGAGGATGCTGGGAGGTATCAGCAGGAGTGTGGGGCTAAATCTCAGCTTTGCCAAGCACAGCCACGGGAGCGTATGAGAATCACTTCAGACCCCAGATGTCCATGCCCTGCTGCTGGAGGTGGAGGAGTGGGGAGGAGCATTGCCAGGGATGAAGCACAGGTTGTGTTCCCACATGGCTGTGTGGGTGGGTCTCACCAGGAGGGAGAGGATTTCAGGGCCCCGGAGCTGTCATGACTGGTTAGCTACTCTTAGATCCTGGAAGAGGGAAGAGTGAGCATGAATGAGAGAGGACCTGATGATATCATGTGTGAAGTAGAGTGGGATGCTGCATGCCAACAGCTGACAGCTACATGCACACGAAAGGCACATGAAAGGCACATGGCCACATCACTGCCCTGGCGGCTTCACTCTAGGTTTGAAATCTTGCAGAGTTCCACAATGAACACTATAAGACCTTGAGCCTCAGGATGACTCTTCCCCCACCTGGACCAAGGGTTTGTCTTTGGAGAGAGCTTTGTGAGGACGGGGGAGGCCGTTTCCGAGGGTGTGGTCAGGTTCTGGGCCTGTGGCAGCAGTGAAATGTGACAGTGAGTGGCATTAGCAGGATGGGCCCCTGTGAGGGCCATCCAATTTTCTACCCTTACCGTCTTTCCCAAACTACATTCCACCTGCAGGCAACTCGGGATGTGGTACTGAGTCGGGCGCCAGAGCAGGCAGAGGACCGGAAAGTGAGCCTGCAGAATGCTTCAGCCATTTACGACCTCCTGAGCATCACACTGGGCCGGCGAGGCCAGTATGTCATGCTGTCTGAGGTAGGGTCAGTCATTCAACTTACCTCACTTCCTGGGAGTTTAGTAATTTGCAGAGGGCATCACAGGAGGTGACCACTGGTCCTCCCCCTTGCCCTTTCCTCTCCGCTGGCCTGCCTCTGACTAGCCTATGACCTCCATCCAAGCCAGTCACTGCAGCCTCATTCCCAGGTTCACTCTGCAGTGGGGGTGACTAGAGACCTTACCTTAGGGTGGTTAGGAAGAAATGTAAAAAGCAGAGAGCCAGGGCTGGCAAGATGGCTCAGAGGGTAAGAGCACTGACTGCTCTTCCAAAGGTCCTGAGTTCGAATCCCAGCAACCACACGGTGGCTTACAACCACCCATAATGAGATCTGATGCCCTCTTCTGGCACGGCTGAAGACAGCTCCAGTGTACAGTAATAATACACAGTGTATAAGAAGCAGAGAGCCCTGTGGTAATAAACACTAGTTATTTTTATTTCATAAGCCTTATTTCATTTGCACATCAAAATGGCTGTCTGAAACCATCCATGTATTATGGAGGTGGGAACCTAGGACTACTGTGGGTGAGACAACCTTTGTGCAGCATCACAGTGCTTATGTGCAGGGACTGGATCATCCCTGTGTTCCCAGACCACCCTGCGACTCTCTGAAGGCAGTGACGTGGCTCATGGTTACCCCGTAAGGGACTGGGATGCGGGGCAAGCAGGTGGCTGGTGGGGCAGTGCTGACCACATGTTCCTCCCCAGTGCCTAGAGCGAGCCATGAAGTATGCATTTGAAGAATTTCACCTTTGGTACCAAGTGGCCCTCTCCATGGTGGCTTGTGGGAAGGTAAGGCACAGGGCTGTGGGGGTGGGGGTTAAACACCCACTCTGATTCCTCCTGGACGTGGAGAGCAGTGCTGATTGGGAACTGTGAGCAGTATTGGGATGACTTTCTGAGGTGGATGGGGAAGGCTCTGTGTTTATGTTGTTTCTCTCTTCCTGTGGTCCACCATAGAGTGTTGGCAGCCCTTCTACTGTTGGCTCTAGGAGAGAGGAGCACTGTTCCTGCGTGCCTAGAAGGAGTAGTAGCAAGAGGTGATGAGTGTAGCAAGAGGTACCTTGGTAGAAACAGCAGAAGAGCCCAGCTCTGCCCAGAGCCAGGGGAGGCATCCGCCCTCCATCTGCCCATCCCCTGCTCCAGCATTCCTGCTTTTTGCTCAGATCAGAACTACGCTTATGTAAGCCTCTATTTTAAGCAGAGACATGAAAGGAAAACCTTTCCGGAGCTGGGGGCTGAGGGAGATGTGTCTGAGGATGCTTTGAATGCAGGAAACAAGGTGGTCTGAGCTCACAGACCGTTCCAAGAGCTGTAAATACCCAGGGCCCTTTTGTGGGGCTGAGGGAATCCCTCGCCCCCTGCCCATCTGTGCTATGTTCCATTTCTAGCCCCACAGCCTCTCCGAGGAGGCCCTCCCGGTGCGCCAGTGCCGCCTCCGTGGATGGGGGACAGCCAGAGTCAGCTGGGAGGCTCCTCGGGCATCCTCTGTTGGGCAGACCTTCTCTATCACAGGTCCCACTCCTCCCATTCCCCTCCCCCCCAGCATCTCAAAGTCAGAGAGTGGCTCTGCTTAGCAGGGGGTTGTCAGAACTCTAGGAGAATTCTGAATACAGACAGGGCTGGCCCTGCATGATTAGAGAGGACACTCCCTAGGAGCAAACAGCATGGGATAAATAGAGAGGTGGAGGACAGCAGGCACTCCAGGCAGAGGGCAGTGTGAACCAAGGAGGAGGGGCCGAATGGTCAGGAAGAGGTATGTGGGACTTGAAGGAACCAGCCTGCCTAGGGAGTAACAGTTGGCTGGGTAGCTGTGGCTAGACCTTATGCTAATCATGCGCACACAGCAACATGGAGCATCTTCTTCCTTCCTCCCCCAAACAGGAAACACCTTTAGCCTTAGAATAGCAGAACTGAGGAACAGCCTAGGGCCCTGCAGTGCTCCGTGGGTTGTGGATTTTTTTAAGCTACCCTCTTTAAAAACAAACAAACACAAAACAAACAAAACAAAACAAAACAAAAGAACAAAAAACTATCCATGGAAGTTAGCTTCAATTTCAAGAGAGCTCCTGGAGGCCCCAGCCTCAGGAAAGGAACCACAAATGTGGGGTCTTTCACCTCCTTATGGGGAAGCTGGGCTCAAAGTAGTCCAGCCTCTGGGAAGCCATTCCCTACTCTGGCTCCTTCATGATCCAGCAAGATGAGAATGGGGAGTTGGAATGCTTAGTAATTCCTTATATCTGAGGCTACACAGGCTGCAGACATTGGTCTCCACCCACCCATGCTCCCAGTGCACGAGAGATTGTTCTAGAAGGCATTCTCCAACACACACACCCCCCCCCCCGAATTCTGCATGTCAAAATTTGCCTGACTATCCTGGCAGACCTCAAAGGAGTGAGTGGCCAGAGCTTGCCTTTGCTGAGCCCAAAGTGGGAGTCCAGGTTCTATGCCTTCTAGAAGGTGCAGCCCGACAGATAGAAATATGCCTGGTGTTTCTCCCCACAGGAGTAACGAATGAGTTCTGTGGCATGATTTAGGTCGTTCCCTCTCTTGGTCTCCATGCAGCAGTTTCATTGGCTGCGTTGCTAGGTAACCAGCATGACAGGGGGGGAAAAAAAGAAGCCTGCTGCTCCTACTGCCGGGTCCTCAGATGGCTCCTTAAATAGCAGTGTTTTTCAGTCTGCATGGGGGTGGGGTGGGAAGCAGTGGGTGGACTGTGGAGGGTCAGGACTAGAGAATCCTGTGTTTCCAGGGTGCAAAGGTCAGAAGCTGAGGAGAAGCCTGAGGCTAGCTGGGGTGTGTAGATGGAAGGACAGTGCTGAGGGACTTGGTGTGTCATTCCCAGGAGAGCATCTCCAAGGAGGTGGGCCCTGGCAGCTACCACACAGTCTTCCTTGAGTCCACATTAAGAACTCTGGTTACGCCTGTTGTTTTCTGGTCCTGTCTTAGAAAGATGGGGAATTTTGACATTTGTCTCCTTCCCTGCTATCCCGCTTTCTGCAATCTCCTGGAGGGCTCGTCTGTCTGTTTCATCTGACTCCATCTCTCCAGGCCAGTACTGAGCCCAGGGTAGACCCCGGATGAACACACCTACAGTTACCGGCACTACTCCGCTTCCTCTTACTTAGAAGAAAACAATGGAGACTGAAGGGTTTATAGTGAAAAGAAGCCTATTTGCCTCAATAGTTTTGGAGCTCAAGGACAGGGTGCCAGCACTGGCCACCTCAAGGCAGATGACATAACAGGAGTGGAAACAAGTAGGAGGACTTGTACAGCAAGACAGGAAGCCAGATGGGGAGGTACTCGAAAGTCTTGTTGTTTTATACTAGTCCCTTGCAAGAACTATGAGAACAATATCCAGTTCTTTTAGGACACACACAATGACCATTACACATCCCCCAGTAGACCCCCATCTCTTCATGGGTCTACAACTTGGGGCTAACCACTCTGAGAAGGAAGCCTCCAGCACACACACTCGTGGAGCACACATTCAGAATGTATGCAGCCTTTGCTCAGTTAGAGCCCCAGGAAATCTATAACAGCAGCTGGGGGAAAGTTCTCCCATAGATGGTGGGGAACAGAGAGGTAACCCAGGGCAGTGGAAACACACATTCCATTCATCCTGCCGCTGGCAGATGAGCCTGCCAGAGCCCTCCTTTCCTTGGTAGCACCCCCCAGAGTTCCTAGGGAAAATGAGGGCTAAGTTAAAGGAGCTCATCCCACAGTAGAACCCAAAATGTGGTAATTGTTACAGTCACACACATATACCTGAGGCTCACAAGCAATTAGGAGCTTACATGCCAGGAGAGCTACTGTTCTTTCCTTCAGAATGTGTTAGATTCAGAAAGCATAAGGTTCCAGGTTCCAGAACATGGAACTGGACACACACACACACACACACACACTCTCTCTCTCTCTCTCCAGGAAACCAGCTTTTTCTGGCTGAGGTCATCCCCACAGAGGCCATAGGGTAGTGTTTAAGAATTAGGCCCAGGCTGTGTTCGAACCCTTTCTTGGTCACTTACAGGCTTTGAGCCAGCTGCTTGATTGCTCGGCTCTCCTCTCAGTGCTGCCTGTCTGGTAGGGATGTTGTGAAAATCCAACACTCTCATGGAGAAGTTAGCAAACTCTCTGGAAAAGGTCAGTCGGTAGTCAGTTTGAACTGACTGTTAATAGCTAGTCTGTCTCAGCCATTCTTCTCCAGTGTGGTGTCATGCAGCACACAGAGTTTGTGCTAACAGGTGTGAGTGAGTGTCAACTTGACCTTATTACAAAAACAGGCAGTGGGTTAGACTCAGCCGGTAGGCTCTTTTGGCAGCCCCTGACTTAGAAAAATGCCTGGAACATGATAAAATATGGAGTATTATCTGTCATTCCTAGTTGGAATGGTTGACATACCTGTCTGGGCCTGGATACCCTTCCTTTCTGACCCGCCCCCCACAACCCCTGAGGGGCCTCAGCTTCCTGTCTGGAGGTCTCCCTGACTGCCCCCCACTGTCTCGCTTTCCTTTTGTACATCTGTTCATCTGTCCAGTCCTGTTCCCAGCCCTCTTCTCCAAGGACAGGATGAGAGCCCCTGTTTATTCTCAAATCTCTGTGTTTCTCATCCTTTCTGTCTGTTATCACGTTAGGTGTTGTTATGTCACCAGAGGGTGAGCTTCGTGGTTTCCATTCTCCAATGGAAGGAAACAAGGCTCAGAGGACTCACCTGTAGTCAACATCACAGGGACTCCTCCAATGGGGCTCTCTTTCTGGGGTACCGAGCAAGGATTGTTGGGAGAAGCACCCTTGAGGGCATAGAGCACCCTAGACTCTGGAGATCTAGGGTGGCCAGTGATTGTGTTGCCTACTCTTGCTCTGCAGTCAGCCTACGCCGTGTCGCTGCTACGTGAGTGCATGAAGTTGCAGCCCTCGGACCCCACAGTGCCCCTGATGGCTGCCAAAGTCTGCATTGGGTCCCTGCATTGGGTGAGTGCCATGTGAGGTGAGGGTATGGCAGGAAGAGCCCAGGTCCAGTGACCTCCTGGGGAGTACTCTAGAAAGTGCGAATGATGTGGGGATGTTTGCAGTACAAGACAGGGTGCCACCTTTGTGTAGGGGCAGGAGGCCCCACTAACCTCAATCTTGACAGCATAGCCCCAGTTGGGACAGTATCTGACCATGGCTCAACTTTGAAATGTTATCTTCAGAGAGTCAAACAGATGGGAAGTAGGAGGGGTGGGGTGGCAGGCTAGACCTCAGAGTTACCTAGACCAGCCTAGAGGTAGACCAGAAGGGGAGGGGTTGAAGTCAAGCCTAGCCTGAGACAAAACAAAGATGGCCTCCTTGCAGCCCCTTCTTTGTTCTTACTGAATCCCTAGACTTTCCTAGATCCTGCTGTCTGGTCCCCACTTCTGCTGAGGCAGCTGTTAGAAGGAAACTCAGCTCAAAGGATATTTCTGCTCAGCTGATAGCCTTTACTGGGGGCTCTTGAAAGCATCCCCAAAAGGTCAGGAGCTTGAAGCAGTAAGAACACAGAGGGCTGGGGTCCTGAGCCCGGGCCTTTGATGGGCTCCGACCCAGGACATGGATCCTAGAGAGTGCTGCTCTGACTGGTAACTGTCTCAAGATAATCTTTACTTTGGTCCCAGTCAGCTTCCTGGCGTGAGAGAGAGTCCCTTTTGCTCTGAGTAACACAGAGCAAGTTCGTCATCCCTCACACCTGTCATCTTGTACCCCACATATCCTCCCCAGCAGGCTAGGGAGCCCCCATTCCTTCCTCTGCATTTAGAATCCAGAGCAAGCTCCCACTCTGTTGTGGGTGGCATGCAGCTGCAGGCTGCACGGCTGCCAACTGCAGAGTCCCGGGCAAAAAACCCTTGCAGCCAAGGGTGCTGGGAGCTGAAGGTGTGGAGGGCTGAGTTACCCAACTGTCAGCTCAGACTCCTCATTCCAAGGCCTCTGAGAGGGAGCCCTGGGCTCATCCCCTACATGAAGCCTAAAGTCCCCATGTCTCTGGGAGCAGGGCTGGGGAGGCTACTAAAGGCGCCCTGCCAGGAAGCCCTAAATTTAGGTCTTCCCGCTGTGGAGGAGCCATTTCCCTCCACAGCATAATTACAGTGATTATGTGCATTCAGATTACATGGTAATAAAATTAGGATCAAATCAGTCCAAATTGAAATCAGATGAGTTAGGAGCAAAGTAATCAATGACAACATAAATAGAAAAGCCCAAAAGGAAGCTTAAACGTGGAGACGTATCATCAGAAAGTGGGAGAAAGGCCGGCTGTTCCCAGGGACGGAGAATAGTTTGAATGTTGGCTGTCAGCAAGGCTCTTCAGGGGAGTAGGGATGAGGCTGAGCTGGGCAGCCTTCCTGATTTGGACGCTTCCTCTGGACACCTCCCACTCCCTCTTCTTTTATTACAGTTAGTTTTCATTTGTTTTTGTTCTCTGTGGCTGTTTTCCCTGCGTGTATGTCTGTGCACTGTGTGTGCAATGCCCACAGAGGCCAGAAGAGGGTATCAGATCCTCTGGGACTGGAGTTACAGATGGTTGTGAACCACCATGTGGGTGCTAGGAACCTAACCTAGATCTTCTGGAAGAACAGCCAGTGCTCTTGACTGCTGGGCCATCTTCACAGCCCCAGCCTCACTTTGGACCTCTTAGAGTCTGGTTTGTACTCACCTTGGGCATGGATTGAACTGTGGTCTGCTTCTCCAGGGCAGAACGCTGTCATTTCTGAGGCCAGTAAGTGATGCTGCTGAGTGCCTGTGCTCCTGCCCTTCAGGAAGCCTATCTCTTCACTGTGACCTTTGCCTACTGTTTCTGATTAAGTACCTTCTGCAATTGCTTTGCCTGGCTTTCTGGCCACAAGGCAGATTTGGGGAGCAGATAGAAAAGAGGTAGACATTTTCTTGACTCCCTCCAAACGTATTTAAAACTGATTTAATTTAAAAGGTTGGAACCTCTTGAGGAGACGTAGAGGCCAGGGCATGTGTGTATACTGTATGCCACACAGACAGCAGGAGAGGCTGTGAAACAGGATATGGTCTGTAATGTGTGTCTCATGGGGTCTCTATGCCCTGAGCGAGCAGAGAGGTACGGGAAAGAGTATAGGTTATGGAAAACAGATAGGGTTCGAGTCTTTAGTCACCTACTCACTAGCTTGTGCGACTTAGATTCTCTCTGTGTGTGCCTCAGTTCCCTCATCTACAGTCTGGGAGCTGGTGTGCCCACTAATCGGGTGGCTGTGAGCTATAGGAGATGGTGTATCTGTGCATGGCACATGGCAGGTGTGTGACAGATGGTTGCCACTCTTGTTTACGGCACTTGGAGAACAGGCGGCTTTGCTTTCCAATCCCAGGAGCATGGGGTTCAGGAAGTAGGGAAGCTCACCAGCTCTCTTGCTGCTGCCTTGTACAAGTTTGAAAGTGCCTGTTACTCCCTGAATTAAAAAAAAAAACAGACTTTCCACAAAGCAGCTCCAGGCCCTACTGGAAGGGGCTCAGGAGAGACCGGAGGTCGTTAAACAGAGCCTGCAGTCTCAGGAGGTCTCTCCAGTCCCCGGAAGAGAGGAAGCAGGTAGAGCGTCTGAGGTGGTAGTCCAGGTGAATGAGGCTGCAGGAGATGGAAGGCAGCCTGAGTCCAGTAAGTGTGCCAGCTCAGCTCTGAGTCTGCTGTGCAGGAACCAAATTAGGAAACCCTCGGAGACAGAGAAGCTTGAGCGAAGAGGAACCACTGGAGGATCACCCAGTGCAATGCGCCGTGCGTGCTGTGCTTTCCCAAGTGTCAGGGAAGGAAGCTGAGAGCGTAGAGGGTAGCTATGAACCCCTCCAACCGGCCTGGGCAGGAGCCACACACAGCTCTACCTTTTGCTGACTGGCTGACTGTGAGGCTGAGGGTCGCATAAGCTCCCGGTGCCTCATGCAGTGGTGCCATGACATGGCTGTCAGGCCTCAGGCTGCCTAGAAATCCGGAGGCAGGGAGGACCTTCTCTAGGTGGCCATGGCTACTCTGGGTAAATGTTAGGAGACAGCATCGGAGTGGGGACAAGAGACAACGCTGGGAAACCCTCACCTACATGTATTCTGGAGGACCACTAGCTGCCTAGGTTGGAGGTGAGGAGGAAGTGTCTTGAGTCTGGGCCTGAGATCCCAGCAAGAGGAGGCTAGCAAGGGTAGAAATAGTGTTGTGCAGCCAAGAACCATATATATGCCACAATACATATAGTTACTGCTGTTGATCTTGACAATTAGTCAAGCACACCAGACATCACAGTATCATGGTACCAGTCCTCCCAGCAGCCCTCTGAGGGGGACACTATTGCCCCAGTTTACAGAAGCAGGGACTGAGGCCCCCAGGATAACCTCAAAGGACTGGAGGCCAGGCAATGTGCCCAGCGCTCCATCCTCATCACTACAGGGCTCTACCTCTGTGAGGACAGGAGCTGATTCTGAGTCTGGCTGGGGTCCTGGCACTTCAGAACCAGGGTGACAGGGCCAAATTCTAAAGCTTTAGGATTGCCACACCTGTTTTAGAGGAAGAAAGACAGGACCTAATAAAACGTTTTGTTTCTATTTAGTTTTTATTTTGCTGTGACAGCATCCCCCCCATTTTCTAGCTAAAGTATTCACATCCATTAATACTATGTGTAATTATTGTATTGTACATTAACTTACTTGGAATTAATATCATTTTTTCCTTTATAATGACTGCAGTGAGCCCACATGCAGAAATCCTGCTGTGTGGGTGGCATCAGAACACAAAATAGTGTTGGCCCTGTGGGAACAAGCCTGAGCCTCAGGAATCTTCTCATTTCTTGCACAGTGGGTCCTCTGCCCCTTCAGGTCTTAGGGGTTTTCTTTGCCTGCTTTTATGCACCTGGCTCATTACAGCTGTGTCCAGACTGAGACATTGCTCCACAGCTAACAGGCTCTGGCTCAGGCATTCCTTTTGCAATCCAAGCAGAGAAACTTTACCTGTGCACCCTCCCCAGCCTTGCCTGGCAGTCAGACCTGCCCTATGGATATTGGGGAAATCACCTTAAGTCAGGATATGTGTAGGGTTGGCCACTGGGAAGCCAACATGAACATGAATCTCACCTTCACTGGACTGCCTGTGTGATCTCTGGCTGGCTGGAATACCTGTGGTTGGGGTGTGGCTGTCTGTCTGGTGGTGTGGAAATGTGTGTGAGTGGGAGGGAGATGTTGAAGGGAGCAACCCTGGGTTCCTGGGAGCCGATGTTCTGGGTGATCCATAGACATACTGCTATGCTTTGCACTGACTTAGGGTTTCATGGAAAACACACCACGACCAAGGACAACATTTAATTGGGGCTGGCTTACAGGTTCAGAGGTTCAGTCCGTTATCATGGCAGGAAGCAAGCAAGCAGGCATGGCGCTGGAAGAGTCAAGAGTTCTACATCTTGACCAACGGCAGCCAGGAGGAAGGTCTTTTTCCACACTGGGCAGAGCTTGAGAGTTACAAGACTTTAAAGCCCACCTGCACAGTGACACACTTCCTCCAGCAATAGTGCCACTTCCCGTGGGCCAAGCAATTTCAAACTACCACAGGCACCTAGGGAAGAGTTAGTGGCGACACATGAGAATAGACATAGCCTTAGCCCCAGCCCTACCCTCTAGCCAGCCTCATTGCTATGGGTGCCACGGGGTGTCCATAAATTCTGCCTCCTGGGCCTTCTCCTTGTGTCCCATGCTGTGTGTAATTATGTGTGCCCATGTGACCCGTGCCAGTTGGGCCTTTTCCAACTGGAACAGTCTCCTGCTCCCAGGACAAAAACAGCCCTAGGCCTTTTTCCCCTGCTCGGGAAGGGAGGGAGAGAGCCCTAGACTAGCCTGTATGGCAGCCTGCCTACTCTGCAGGTTGGCCGTGTTCAACAGGCACAAGTTCCCAAGGCCCAGCACCAGGTCTGGCTCCCTGTCTGCAGAACAGGCCTCCGGAGACCACAGCAGGCTTTGGGGATTGTCTTTCTAGAAGAGCCAGGACCTGTGACCTTGAACACTGGCTCCTTGGAGGGAGAACAGGTCTAGGAAGGCATTTCCTGGTAGATCAAACAGCTGGCTGGCTCTCCTACTTAGTCATATGGCCAGGATAAGTCACGCTGCCTACAGTTCCAGTTTGGGGAACTGTTCTGTTTGTACTTGCGGCTGACAGTGTCACAGGTTGGTGACTGTGTTGCCTTCCCTGCTCAGGACAACAAAGCCCACCCCAGTGACCACAACCTCTCTTCTTTGCAGCTGGAAGAGGCAGAACACTTTGCCATGGTGGTAATTGGCCTTGGAGAGGAAGCGGGAGAGTTCCTACCTAAAGGCTACCTGGCCCTGGGCCTCACCTATAGCCTGCAGGCTACTGACGGTGAGTGCCTGGCCTCAGGACTGTCTGCCCTGGGATGATGCTTCAGGCTTCCTGTCTCCACAACATCTCATTCTACTAGTGATCTGTCCTTGTTTCTCCTCACAGACACGAGCACTCCTCTGCAACATGGCATGCACACACACACACACACACACACACACACATACATGCACATGACATGTGCATGCACATACATTCCCTACTGCACACATGTGCATATTCGTCTCTCAGTTCCAAGAGTTTCTGCTGGTGCTCATACAACCGCTTGTGTGCCAGTCCTCCTCATGGACCCAGTCTGTCACCATGTAGGTGCCGCCCAGCCACACTGCCTGTACTGATCTCTGTCTACAGTGCCATCTGTCCTTCACCAGTCTGTCACCATGTAGGTGCCACACTGCCTGTACTGCTCTCTGCATACAGTGCCATCTGTCTTTCATCAGTCTGTCACCATGTAGGTGCCACACTGCCTGTACTGCTCTCTGCATACAGTGCCATCTGTCTTTCACCAGTCTGTCACCATGTAGGTGCCACACTTCCTGTACTGCTGTCTGCATACAGTGCCATCTGTCCTTCACCAGTCTGTCACCATGTAGGTACCGCCCAGCCATACTGCCTGTACTGCTCTGTCTACAGTGTTATCTGTCCTTCACCAGTCTGTCACCATGTAGGTGCCACACTGCCTGTACTGCTCTCTGTCTATAATGCCATCTGTCCTTACCCCTCTGTGGCGTCCTCTGCTCCTCATAGGCTTGCCTGTACCCTTGGCTTGCAGCAATCCTCTAGGGTCTTTGAAATCCCTCCTCAAACATGACACAGACCCAGGTATCTACAGGAGTATCAGGGTTCTTATCCCTCCTGCCCATATGCTTCATTCCTAGCCATTCTAGTTCAGCCTGGTACCTCCCCATTGAGCAGACGGACACCTATTTTTGTGTCTTTGAAGTGTGGAAGGGAGGAGGTGATGAACCCCACTCAGATTTTGCCTGCATCTCATAGTACCTGCTCCTGTGTGTAGCCTCAAGGTACCCTTGAAGCCATAGAGAATAGTCTGGTCCTGGCTGTCTTCTGACCCTCACACATTACATCATAGATCTTCGGGCACTGTCATCCTGGCTAGTGAGGTGGTCACCAGTCCCTTAGCTAGTCTGCATTTGTAGCCACAGCAGGCTCCTGTGCCTTGTACCCTGTTACTGCACCCTGAGGTTGCACATGGGGCCCTGATAGGTTCCTTCCTTACCAAGTTCCTGTGCCCTGGGGATGGGCCCGAGAGATTTATGCCTCTTTAGTGACCCCTCAATCTATGGTGTCTCCTGTAGCCACCCTGAAGTCCAAGCAAGATGAACTTCACCGCAAGGCACTGCAGACATTGGAGAGGTGAGAGGACCTAACCCTTTGCCTTTTTGCATGCAGAATGATAAAATGGAGGGTCCCTCGATGCCGGTTCACTCTCTGCAATGGATGTTTCTGTCTCCCTTTTATGGATAAGGAAACCAAATTGCCAGGAGGTCACCCAGCAGGCAGGATGATGTTGTAGTCAGCTGACTTTGCCCGTAACCCTGGGCACTGGAGAGCCCTGTGGGCAGCTCACCACTGGGTTTCTACATCTGCGGGCCCAACCCTTGCCCCTTCCTGGGGCTCTTAGGCCTCCACTGGTGCTGTGATGACATAAGCCAGGAAAAGCAGCCTATATGGCAGCAGTTCTCAGCCTGTGGATTGCCTTGGGGTTGCTCAACTTGGGGATTGTATATCAGAGATTCTGTATATCAAATATTTACAGTATGGTTCACAAGAGTAGCAAAATTACAGTTAAGTAGCAGTGAAGTAATTTTATGGTTGGTGGTCACTATAACTTGAGGGACTGTTAAAGGGTTGCAGCATTAGGAGGGCCGAGAACCACCAAGTCCTTCCAGCCTCTGCCTGACCTCATCAGAGCTTCAGGAACCTCCCACCCACAGCCTGGACCTCACAGAATTTTCCTGGATTTGGGAGTGAAGGAAGCAATAAACCCCTTCCTTAGGCCCCACCTTGCTCATACGCCTGAGCCTCCGTCCCCTGGCCTGACCCATGTGTTCCCTTTAAGCCTTCATGCCTCACACAAAAGTGATAGGGATGTTATTGGGAGGGCCTGGCTAGGTCTCCTTGTAACCACTTTGATTGTAGCATGTGACCCAGCAGGCTCCCTCTGGGTCAGGTTGTTCCCCAGGTACAAAAGCAAGATATTCTAATCCTAAGTAACACCTGAGGCTTCCCCACCTCTCCCCGCCAGTGTTGCCACCCCTGGAGCTTCTTGCTCAGGCAGGAAGAGGCCTGCATCCTCCTTGGGGCAGTGTGCTGTCTTTTAGCAGGAAAGCCACAGTCAGGCTGACAGGTGCTCATAGAAGAACAACCAGGCAACATGCACAGATGTCTCCCCCATCCCTCTCCTTCCCTTCCCTTGACATCTGTCACCTGTGTGAGCCACTGGCTGACATCTGAGAGGGGCTGGCAGAGTCTCCCACCATATTGCCCACAGCACCCAGAACAAGGCTGGCACGATGCTTACTTGGTAGGAACTGACTTTTGACTCCCTCTCCCCTGCAGAGCCCAGGCACTGGCACCCGATGACCCCCAGATAATCTTCTATGTCTCCCTGCAGCTGGCCCTCGTCCGTCAGGTGTGTTGGCACAGTTCCTAACCCTCAGATCTATGGGGCATCTGACCGCCTCTCTCTGTCCCTTGGAGTCCTTCTCTTTCATGTGAGCATCTTTGTGTGAGGGGTCTACTTCGGATTCTATCAGTGTGGTTACACCTCAGCCCACTTAGGTAGACACACAGGAAAGGTTATTCTGTGCCCTGACTTTTCTTAGAATATTGCAGTCTGAGAAATGGGTAAGTGACCACAATATTTGCTTGTGTCCTGCACCCTACCCCCAGTGCAGGGAAAGAGTGATTGGCACATGGGGCTATTTCTGGATTGGCTACTTGTGTGACCCAAAGCTCTCCCCTGATCCTAAAGATACCACTGCAGGCCCTGACCTCGGGGGTTCAGTAGGGTCCTTCTATCCACTAACTACCTTTGTCCCACCAAGACCATCACCAGCATGACCACCTGCAGCTCTCTAGGTTACCCCCCTTTTCCCCATAGACATCCATGAGGTCAGTGTCGGGAGACCACAACCATCATAACACTCCCTTAAATCATGCCTTCAGGGTCTCTGGCTTTGTGCACTCTGCAGACCTCAGCCACTGGTGACCTTGACCCATGCATGCTGACTCTCATACACCCTGTTTGGGGACTACCGTAGGTAGCCTGAGAGCCCAGTACAGATCTCCTTTCCTGCCACTGGGAAACATGCTCAACTCCAAGCTGCCTGGAGAAAGCCTCATAGACCCTGGTTACAGCCAGGTATGGTGTGCAGCCTGCAACCCTGACACTTGAAAGGCTAAGGCAGAATTCTGAAGATTGAGGCCAGCATGGGCTACTGATGGAGTTCCAGGCTAGTCTGGAATACACTGTAAGACATTGTCTCAAGAAACCAAGCAAAAGAGAAAAAGAAATCCACATTCATACATAGACAGCATCCCACCCAGGAACATGACCTCATTGGATCCCTGAGAAACTGAGGCCCTCCTAAGCCTAGGAAGTGGTGGAGCCAGGGGCCTTTGCTCCAAAGTCCACACTGCCCCAGTCAAGAAGCTCGTGGTCCACTTGGAGGTAGGCTGGGCCCGTCATCATCAGACCTAACCTTTGAGCAACTGGACTGTCTCCTCTGGCCCAAGGGCAGTGGGACTCTGCCTTCCCCGCTCCTTTCCTTCCCCTGGAGCCCACTTTTTCTGGAATTCTCACTCTTGGTGAAATCTCACTACTGAAAACCCTTCCTTCTTGCCTTACCTGGGACTCCTCGTGCCTGTCCAGCCTGACTTGTCAATCTGAGCCCTCCATCTTCCTCTCTGAGCCCTTCTCTCTCAGCTCTTCCCTCCCCGGTGTCCCCTCCCATTCCTCCTGCCCGGCGTCTGTTTCTCCTCCCCCGTGACTCATTCATCACTTGGCCACCTCTGCCATATACCCACCATCCGGACTCCCAGGTCCTGCTCACTGCATGCCTCTCCTCTGGAGGCATCACTCAGCTTCTGGAAACAGATGGAAAGTTACCTGAGACCGCTCTATTTTTAGCCATCTGTAAAGGAGCCTGGGGCTTGTCTTGCCAATTTCATTAAGGATAAACCTTCGGTGGTTTGTTTTTTTAATCTCTTCAGTTATTCACCTGGGTTGATGAATAGTGCCCATCTTCCAAAAGCATTGCTGGCCAGGCCAATGGGAGCTGGTGCTCAGTTTCCTCGGGGACACCAGGTCTAGAAAGTCTCAGAAGGTTGAGGGCCTTGAGTGGGTTCTTAAGCTAGAATCATCACCCATTTGGGTCTCTGTGACCCTGCCTTCTGGCTCTGCCTAGAGCGCCGCTGGCTGCCCTGATCTATAACATCTGGGCATTTGGATACCTAAGATATTGGGGTCTGGTCTGGTAAATCACTGAGCAGGACCAGACTTGGAGGGTCACGTAAACTAAGATGGTAGCCACACCAGTCTTAGCTGGTTCTTCATGTTCTTGACCTATGCACACTTCTAGACCTGGCATTTGGTGCCTGAGGCCTCATCCAAGGCCATAGAAGACCATTGATGAGCCTGGCCTAGTGGGAATCCATGTACCACATGAGGCTGGTGTGAGCAAGACTCTTAGAAGACTCTGCATAGGTCGGTGATAGAACATGTGCTTAGCGTATGAGAGGCCCTGGGTTCAGTCTACAGCACAGCATTAAAAAAAAAAAAAAATCGAGCCCTGTTGGTGACAGAGCCTAATGCAGAAGTAAGACTGCGGCCAGTCGGCCAGTGGGCACTCACCCTTTGGGTGGCAGGAAGAATCCGACAGCTCCTTTGTTGTGGGGTCTTGGGAGGCTTGAGCTGGAAACAGAGACTGGTGCTTTGTAGGGTGTGTATCATACCTCAGCCCCTGAACAAGCACAGTTGCCCATCTGACTACATCCTACTGCAGAGGAAATGAGACAGACCAGAGGGATGTTCCTGCCTCGCCCTAGGTACCAGCAGAGCAGTGGACGAGCCGTAGCGCACATGCTCCACCCTACTCAGGAGCCAAAACTCTTGGCCCTGTGAGACTGTGAGTGGGAAGGTATCTCTCCATCGGTACCCTGTCAAGTTGTTTTCCCTGCTGTGGTGAGCATGAACAGAGTGACAGGGGAGCCTGGTCTCTGCTGGGCTTGTTGTAGCTAGCACACTGTCTAAACAGGCCATCCTAACCCTCCTCCTTCCTACCTGATGCGAAGTCTCTCCCAGTTCTCTCTTCTGGTTATGTAGCCACAGCGTCCACAACCACCAGGCAAGGGAATGGACGGGCATTCTGACAGAAGCAAGGCCTTGCAGTGAGGCCACCATTTACTGAGGTAGCAGGGAGAAGAAGCCGCATGCATGCTGGGGAACTGAGCCGAGTTGGACAACCAGTCTGAGAGGGGAGGTGATGGGCTAGATGCCACCATAGCACTTTGAACCTACAGTATAGGAGAGTTAGCCTGCATCAGAGATTCTCAGCCTGTGTATCAGGCATTACGATTCATTACAGCAGAAAATGCAGGTAGCAAGTAGCAATGGAATGATTTTACAGTTGGGGACTGTATTAAAGGGTCACAACATTAGGAGGGTTGAGAACCACTGCCCTACACTGAGGAGGAGGGAGTGAAGGGTGGGCACACACCAGGACCTCCTTAGCAGCCTGTGCTAACCAGATCTGAAATGCCAGCCCATCAGGATGGGGATGTTTAAACAGACAAGAGGTTAAAAGGCACACAAGCATGTCCAGCTGTGTGTACCCTACCAGTTTGATTCATCTCGGTAAGGCATATGTATGCTTAACCTGGAGGAAATGGAATTACAAGAGGTAGGAGCTCCCAGGGATAAGAGACCCAGATCTTTCAAATTGACAAATAAGGTGTTGCTTTCTCTAGCAGCCCAATAGTCCCCAAAGAGCATCCTGTTTTTGATTCAAATAGCAGGTGGCAGGTAGCCCCAGGTACCCTGGGAGCAAGAGATCACCTTGCATGTGTTTGCTGGAGAAGGAGGAGGTAGTAAAGGATGGGTACACACCAGGACAACCCAGCCTCCTTGGTAGGAGCATGTTTCCATTGGTAACTATCAGAATTTCTTTCACTCTTTAATATTTGTGGAAACTTCCCAGACCTTGCAAAGGGTTCTCAGGCCAGCCCACATGAGGAGAGTTCACTGAACTTTCTGACCTCTGTGATCCAGTCAGGGGAAGGGTGAAAGTACTTGGTAGAATCAGATGGAAGAAAGCAACATTCACAGAGACCTTAGGATCCATCCCAAGCCGTGTTGGGCTCAGTAGAGCTTCCTCAACGGAGGAGACTATCAGATTTTTCCCAGTCCCAACTAGGAGCAAGGATTTGGCAAGGCAGCAGAGGCAGGGTTGTGTCACCTTCCTTGCCTATCTGTCTGCAGGACTCAGAGCAGTGGAGGTCCTTTGCTCAGCACCAGGAGAGGAAGGAAATCCAGACTAAACACTGGGGCTCTTTGTGGCCACAGGTCTGCCCTACCTGAGGGAAAGGCTTTGCCTCACCTGCAGTAGCTTCTCAACCTTTTCCCATGGCTTCCTTGACCCTGATGAGATCTGGTCTCATCCTCCCTATCTAATCTTACTAAAGAACAATACTTACTTACTAAGTTGAAAAACACAGAGTACAAAAACCAAGACTACCGTCTAGCTAGGCTGCCCACTGCCTTTGGTCACCACCTGTTAGCCAAGCTCTGGGAAGGGGCTTCCCCATGTGGTGGGCAGCCTATACCTAAGGCTCCCTACTCCTTCCATTCAAGATGCTTGCTTCTGGTATCCCAGACTTCCTTGAGTAGGGCTGAGCCATTCCACGCTAGAATCAGAGTCTAAGGTACCTAAACTGCCTGTTTCTCCTGACAGATCTCCAGCGCCATTGAGCGTCTTCAGGAGTCCCTGACGATGTGCAGGGATGATGCCAATGCCCTCCACTTGCTAGCACTGCTCTTCTCTGCCCAGAAGCATTACCAGCACGCCCTGGATGTCATCAATATGGCCATCACCGAGCACCCTGAAAATTTCAAGTGAGTCTCCTGGGATCACTGCTGTGTGGAGGGCTGGCTTGGTTACTGCATGGCTGCCTGTGTGTACCTCAGCTTGTCACATTGCCAGCCAGTAGTACCCAGAGTATGTTGTCCACTACATAGACACTTTGCAGGCAGAGCGACAAGGAGGCGTAGGAGGGGCAAGGAGCTGTAGTGTTAAGCAGAGGGTGCTTGGTGGGGACTAGTAAACTTGTGGGGCTCCTGGGCTTCTCATAGAGGCTGTGGGCTCAGAGGGGAGAACTGTTAGACTGCATATATGCAATATAGCACTTCCACCCAACCCTCTGGTCCTGAGGGTACCACTTGGTAAGGCATGGGACTTAACCATGACCCTAACGCAGCCAGCCAAGGATGAAATCCTAAAGCTAGCTAGGCTGGGGGGGGGGGGGGGGGGGGGGCAAAGGAAGCATCTGGACTGCTTCTGGAAGCTGGGGTGATAGTTGTCTTCCTTCAGGGTGGCCCTGACCCTTCATGGTTACTACACCAACCACAAGCCCTGCTCCTTGGAGCAGGGTTCACATTGCACTGGGTCAGGGAGCAGCAGGTAGAGTAGGATTGGGTCTCTTTCCCCTACCCACTGTAAAGTGACCTGCTGTCATCAAACCAGGACAACAGGGTTGGCCAGTGCAGAAGCCACACTGTGGAAGAGATCTAGGCGGAGGTCATGTTTGATGACTCCGAGCCTCTTCCCTGCCTCTCCCTGCCCAGACTGTCTGCTGTCTGTAATCTAAACCACCTGCAGCCCAATCCTGATCCTCTCTGGTCCTCTCCACATACCCCATCTCCTGCTCCAGTGGATCTCAGTGGTTCAAGAGTATAGAGCATGTGTCCACTTTGATAGTTCATCCTCATATTGGAGGATAGCTCGGGCTCTGAGCTTTGCTCCATCCAGCCTTGGAGAAATGATCATTCACTTTATAAGACACTTCAGGGATTCTAAAACACAGATTGACCAGGTATGGGCAACAGAAAACCCAGGTGTAATACAGCAATACCAGGTGGTAGTTTTATTTTATTTATTTTTAATTTACACATGTGCAGTGGCACACATGTGGATGTCAGAGGACACCTCAAGGTCGTCAGTTCTCTTCTTCTGTCAGGTGAGTCCTGGAGATAGCACTCAGGTCTTCAGGCTTGGTGACGAATGCCTTCACCTGCTCAGTTGCCTTCCCAACCCTGTGGCTTTGTTTATTTGTTTTTTAAGATTTCTTTATTTTATATATGTGAGTACACCGCCATTGCTCTCTTCAGACACACCAGAAGAGGGCATCAGACCCCATTACAGATGGTTGTGAGCCACCATGTGGTTTCTGGGAATTAAACTCAGGACCTCTGGAAGAGCAGTTGGTACTCTTAACCGTTGAGCCATCTCTCCAGCCCCACCTGTGGTTTTTATATTCAGTAAAAATCCAGGTGAGCTCTCCGCAGTGGTACCTTGCTTTTCCCAGACTCTCGTCACCTGCCTGGCAGGTCCTGACTCACTGCTGCTGGGTCTGTGTGCTAGTGCGTGTGTCTCCTCCCCCTGCACATATCTGTGTGTGCATTTACTCTCTTGGTTGGACTAAGTGGGAAAAGAAACACTCAAGGAAGAACTCATAGAACTCTTGGGTGGGAAGGGAAGGAACGTCCTGCCCACCATGAGGCCTGAGCAAGGTGCTTGGCCCCGCAGCGATAAGTGTTGTTTTCCATGAAAACCCAAATGTGAAGGGAGAAGAGCAGGGTTAGAATTCCCATCCCTGGCTCTCCCACTTCAGTCTCTTGAAGTCATCTTCTCCTGACTTCAGCACTGAATGTTCTACTGGCCCAGTGTACTCTCCTGGCCTGCTTTGGGAGGCTGTTTTCCCTTGCTGGAAGGTTGCCTGAACTCCAAGCTGTGTAAGGGGCCCTAGGATCTACTTTTGCTTCTGGGACCACCCCTGGGAAGATGCTTTCTCCCACTGGCTTCACTCTCATGGTCCTGCTCGGGAATGGATTGGGCAGCCCCCTCACTCCCTTGTGGTGTGAGTGAGCCCCACTGCTCTGCCCAGATGCACTCCCCAGGCTGTGCCCTGTGAGTGTCCTCACAGGCAGATATAAAGGTTTGGCCTTTGAGATTGATGCCTCCTGCTCCATCCCACCCATTCAGGAGGAGCCCATGGGTGTGCATGAACAAGAACTTTTCTATTTGCAAGGAGATAGCTTTCAGCAGGTTCTTAAAGGGACCACGACCCCAGAGACACGGTGATGGTGGAGGTGGGTGTTTGCCATTGTGCATCCTGACTGTCCCCACTCCCTCTGTCTTCCCCTCCGTGCCCTCATGTTCTTATGGAGCTGCCTGGAAAATAGTGTCTCCGCTTCTTCAGGAAGAGCCTTAAGGGGGCAGCCTGTGCCATGAGAACTGCTCACTGCAGAGACTGCGCTGAGGGGCAGCAGGAGCTAGCTCTAGGTGTGAGACCTGCACAGGGTTGTTCCCTACAGAGTGTTGTTCTGCAAAGCATGAGGGAATGAGTGTAAACTACCCCAAGGAAGCCTCCCTCATCCGTTTGCTGAATTAGTGGGATCAGATGATGTGGAGAAGTCATTCTTTATCAACTCCCAGACCCGAAGCTCTGCTTTGATCTAAACTGTCCCTAAAAGGCTACAAAACTAACCAGACAGGAATTCATGGGATTCAGGACAACAGAGTATGAGAAAATAAATCTTTCTTAAAGGAAAAAAAAATCACACACACACACACACACACACACACACACACACACCCTAGTTTTATCCAGTGACCAGGTCCCTTTGCAAATAAATTAAAACTGTTTTCCACAGATGAAACCCTGCAGTACAGAAGCCCATGGATTATCAGGAAATGTCACTGAGTCCATTACGGGTTATGGATCACTGAAAAAATGTCACTGCTTTTCAGTTGACTGTGTGTCCACTGTGTGTCCTGTTTCCCCAGCTGCCCCTGTGCTAAGAGCAGGCCATGTGGGACTCCAGCTCTTGCTAGCAGTTAATTAAACTACCAGTCCAGTAAATATTGCTCAGCAAAACAACACAGACCCTCCCACCATGGCCTCACCTCATCATCCCTAACAGTGTATTGTCAGGCCTGTGACATGGGTTGTCTCCCACCAAGCCACCTTGCAGCGGCTATTCTGGTGGCCAAGCCTTCTAGAGGCTTTTCCTTTCTGCACAGTCACCAGTTCAATGGACCCAAGGACTGTCGCACATGGAGGACAGAAGCCAGCAGGTCAGTGTAAGGGTGGCGGCTTTGCCTGCTGTTGCTTAGGAGCTGCCTAGACAAAGGTCAATGACCGGGAAGCAGACTCCCATCTTAGGAGTTTATCCTAGTGTGAGAGCCAGTCAGGTCACTGCCTTGAGTCACTTCTGTTACTTATGTGCCACCCGCAGCAACGTGTTCCTCTTTAAATAAAATAAATTTAAAAATCTGCCCTGACTCTTCTGCTACTCAAGTGTGCTGAGACACGAACTGAAGGTCATTGGTTGCCCAAGGTCCCAGTGTGGAGGGAGGGCCACAAAGTCCTACTGACACCTGGCACTGATAGTATACAGTGAGCCAGGAGCTTGAAGGGAGGGGATCTGGATGAGGCTGGGCTGTGAGTGACACAGGGGAGCAGTCACTGTTCCCACACAGGCACCGTCGTGGCACTCTAGGCAGAACCCAGGCTGGTGAGTCCAGCTTCTTGGGGTTAGGGAGCCAGGTAGAAGGGATCTTGATGCCCATGCAGCAGGATGGACTTTGGTTAGCCCAGCTCAGTTTTAAAAAGGCAAAAACGTGACGTGTCAGAGACTGATTCCTCCACAGGGACAGTATGAACCTGGCATGATGGGGATCAGATACCCCCAGCAGCTTCCTGAAGTCTTATGGGCTTCCCACTAAGCCCTGGACACATGTACCAGGCGGTCCACAGGCTTCCTGTGGGGAATGTGAGAATTTTAGCAGGCCCAGAGTTGTCTTTGCTGGTCCTTCCCATGGATGAAGCAGCTGGGAAAGCCTAACCAGGAGGAACAGGAGTATTGGGTGGGGAGGGATGGACCACCGTGAGCACTGTAGGGAGATGGTTTTAGGTGACACATTCCTTCAGCTTTACTCAGGCCCTTGTAGTGGAGGTCACCATAGAAACCAAACAACGTTCCTAGGCCAAGGATGGGAGCTTTTCAATAACCAAGCTGTCAGCCGTTTCCCCTGCCCGGCCCTGCAGCCTGCCAGACTGACTCTGAGGACCCAGGGCCCACACGTGACAAGGGAGTAAATGTGTTTTCTTCCTAGCGCCACAGTGGGCAGGGCCACCTACCCTTCTCTTATCTGACACAATAGACATTCCTGAGAGCCCCTCCTGGCCCAGCCCCTAGTCCTAGGAGACTTGGGAAGTCCTGAGGGAATGTGTGTCAGAGGCCCAGAGGAGCTTGCCAGTGTAGGAACAATATGGCCCTCTCCACAAGCCACTGCTCGCCCCAGATAAACAAACAAACTGCTGCATCCATCTGCCCCAGGAAACCACGGCTGTTTTGGAAAATGTTTGAGGTGATATAACTAGGTATTAGCTGGAGCCAGACTGTAGCTAGATCCAGTCAAGGCTGAAACTGAGCCTCCAGGGCATTTCTCTGAGCCAGCCCCCCCCTCCCCAACACACCTATTTATCAGGTTGCATGTGACAATATTTCTGGATGGACCATCCACCAAGCAGAAGGGATCAGAGTCCTGGGACTGCTGCTAACATTTCTGCCTTAAACCCAGTGTGTTTATTGGATTGTACTTATTAAGGACTTGTGGCACATCAAAAGGATGCTTAAAATACCAACACTTGAGGAGGGGGTTGGGATCAAAGGTATTAACACAAACATAGTTTATCATTCTGCTGGGTTCATTAAACATGCTTGGCTGCCACAGTGCGTGGGGACAGCAGCCAAGACTCTGGCCATGTGACCGAGGAAGTGCTAAGCCAGGCATAATCACTGGCACCCTCAGATCCTTCTCAAAGGTCAGCTCCTCCTTGGCTCTCCTGTGAACACCTCCATGGTCTTGTTCTGTGTGGCTTGAGAGGACCCAAGACAGAGCCCTGTGCTTTTATTAACTGCTGTGCCCCCAAGAGCCTGCATCAGGCTCTTCAGTGGGAAGCCATCAGGGTTAGCACACTGGATAGAAACCATAGATGCAGAGCCTGAGGCTCGAAATAGTAGGCCAGAACCTACCCTTGTGCTCCCTAAGAGCTTCTTGGATGGTCTACCTGAAATGGCAAGGCCCTTGTTGTGTGAGTTGTGTTTAAGTCTGGAGAGGTTATTGGGGGGTTGTTAAGTGACCTGTGGTAGAAGGACATTGGGAGGCTGATGGGGTGGGGTCAGCCGACCGTCACAGTTGCTCCTGCACACAGATGAAAATAGTACGTTCAGGGCACCGTGTTCCAGCTCTGTAGGCTGGGGCCCCTCACCAGGTGGAGCAGGGCCTTTGGAGGCCAGGAGCCACTACTCCGGGAAGGAGACTGGCGGGCTGTTGCTTTTTAAAGCTTCAAAGTCGGATGAGTTAAATTTATTAAGAGGCAGAGGATCATTATGAGCCTTCGAGGATTAGGGAACATGGGTCACAGTAATCCTCCATGCCAGGGAAAAATCATTAGCTTTAAGGTTAAGAACTGCTAAAAAGGATCCCTTGAGTGTTAAAGATTAGTCTGAGAGAAAGGAATAAAACTAGGGGTGGCCCTCCCCTCTCAGGGAGGCCATTCCTGTTAGAGTCCCTGTAAAAATCACACCCTCAAAGAGCATGGGCTTGAGTAATCAGCCCCTTGCCCTCCTGGCTTTCCCAGAGCAGTGGAATTTGGAGGATCTAGGGAGCCCTGCATCACTTGGCATGGCCCTGGCTTCCTAGATGAGGTCTGGGTGGGCCTCTCTACAGAAGCCTGGTGAATGAATACAGGCTGAATGGGAACCCAGGGGTCTGACTGATGCTGTCGTGGTGGAGGGAGGGCAGTTCCTCCCCGTCCCTGTGCCCATCCTGTTATTCTGTCATGAAGTGGGGACCTCTGTACCTACTCCAGACCTTTATCCCTGCTTCTCAGCCCACCCCCATCCCGGCTACCCTCCTGGCCCCTCTGGCACCCAGATTCACTGGTCCCCAGAGACACCTCTGTTCTTGGAGCTGTCACATTTCATACCTAAACCACTGCACTGGAGACTTGATGCTGACCTTCCCCCTTGTATTATTTGAGCTTGAAGGTCTCTCTATGGCAGAGACTGCAGCCTCTGCTCTACCTGCTGCTGCCCCAGTGGAGGGTAAGGATGGGTGTGAGGCTGGACACTTGTACACCCAGGGGTAGAAGGAAGAGAAGGGGAGGAAACCTGGAGGATTTGGGCATCTCACAGTCCTGATCCTGCCTAACTGCTTGGATTTGACTTTATTGGTGGTGTTTTTAATAAAACAAGATCTCATGTAGCCTAGGCTGGCCTCAAACTACTGACCGTCCTGCCTCTACCTTCTGAATGCTTGGAGCCTAGGCTCGCACTACCACACCCACCATAATTTGACCTTATAACGCGATATGAAGAAGTTAATGGCAGAGTGAAGTGACTTATCAAGCAAGATTAAATACCTAGTGAGGGGCAGCACAGGGACTAGAACTGGTAGCTGGACACTGTGACCTACCTGGACCCCTGGGCCACTGCATTCCTGCATTGACCTGTTCTCCTCTCAGTGGTCCCAGAAGTGATGGGAACTGTTGCCATTTGCATTTTACAGTTGAGAGACATGGATGGGGATCTGGGTTTGTGTCTTGCACCAGTCTCCATGGCTCCATACAGGGATGCCAGTGCCATCCAAGTCAGCTCAACTCTCTGAGGCCAAGTTGGGGAAGCCAGGGAACCTTTCCAGTGGATTCCACTGCGCTAAGGCGCTGGCCTGAGGAGTTAGACTTTACAGAAGTGTGGCCCTCACTCAGAGAATACCCTGCTTTTCCACTCAATTATATGTTTTCTATAAAAATAGAACTCTTCATTAAAATGGCGCAGCAGGCCATCAGCTAGAATTACTAATTACTGTCCTTTAAAGAGATAATGTCCCCTTCTACACACTCAAAACACCTGTCGCCACCCTTCAAGGAGCCAGGGAGAACAAGAAAAGCCTCCCTGGACCTCCAGAGCACAGTGGGGACCAGTGGGGCCAAGAAGAATGGAATGTTCTGGAAGCTTCCCTGAAGGCTTGCTTCCTTGAAATTGCCCTGTCCCCTGGGGACATCTAGAGGCTTTGAGGACTCCTTCTGACTCAACTGCCTTCTTTTGTGCTTTGGCTCAGGCTTGTTTGTCGAGTATGAAGGAAAGCCACTAGAAGATAAGGGCCTAACCAGGCTAGGCAAACCTGGGCCTGGCAGGAAGACAGGTCTGAGAATAACAGACAACAGTTCAGGGGAACTGCTGGCGGCCACTGGGCAGCCTGTGTTGTTCCATGGCCAGCTCTGCTTTGCAGCTGCATAGGCACATTTGCACAGGCTGGGGCTCTTGTAGAGAACACTTGTTGAGCAGGAAAGAATGAAGTACCCCACCTCTCATGTGTCAGGAAGTGAGCCAGGGCCAGGATAATTCCCTCATCTTGTTACATGAAGTAACAGTTAAGAGGTGCTCCAGGGTCCAGTCTTCTGTCTGCACTCTAGCTTCCTGCTAGACACTTACAAGAGGGTCATCATACCCAAGGAGGGTGCTTCCCCACTTGGCACATGGGCTACAGACTCCTGGGCAGGCCAGCAAGCTCGGGCACTGTCCAGAGCCTTCAGAGGCACTGGCCTAGAAACACGTTCCTCTGGGTCTGAAAGGTCTGAACTTCAAAGCACAAAGCCTGCCTGATGTTCAGCACAGTGGTAGCTTCAGAGCTGATCAGGGTTTTGGCCTTATGGGGAGAGTATGTGAGTAGGTGATTTCCCTCCTGTTTTACAGGTATGGAACCTGTGACACGCTCAGCAGAGGTGAGACTTTGCTTCAAGTTTCTGTCTCCCAGGCCAGTATTCATGGTGCAGTTTAAGGCCAATAATGATTAAAGTTGGACATCCGTCTCCGGAATAGCTTTCTTCAGGGCCTAGGAGATTCAGTTATACTTCCTGCCTTGGACCCCAGAGATGAAGAACCCCTAATCTCCTAGTCAGAAAGACTCAGACACCTGCACACCACCCTAGAACACACATAGTACACCTAGAGCACATGGCTCCTCCACAGAGCCTTTCATGTGAGGTAAGACCTTGCTTGTGAGCAGTTTGGAATGGAATTGGCCGGTGTGTTGCCTGCCTGATGTTGTGAGTCCCTCCCATACTGCAGCTATACGGAGTCGCGTGACCAGACTTCTGCACTAAGCATGTATGCTAAGTACCAACCCAGGAACTGGGGAAGCGAGTGAGGCACTGCTGCTGAGGGGTGAGAGCCGGTGAAGCTCATTGGCCAGGTGGGCATAAACTGTAAGACACAAAGATAAATGGTGAATTTCCCACTTACACCAGGCCTGGCCACAGACTTCTTCCTGGAGTATCTGACTAGAAATACTTCATATAAACTTATCTCCATTATTAAACTTTTAAGCAAGGAAGGCATGGCACGTAATTAAGTGCCAGCTGAATGCACAGTCACCTAGGGGTTTCTTGAAGGAGGACCCTAGCCTTGGAAGTTTTATAATTCACTTAAAGACATTTTAGACTCATCCTTTTGATGTATGATGGGTCTGAAGGTAGAAGAACCAGGCTTGCTCAATCTGCCTTCCCTTCCCCCACCCCCCAGAAGCACCCCTAGATGCACAGGGTTCTGATGAGGCTGTAACTAACCATAACTCAAGCCAGTCACAATGGCACGCCAAGGGCTCTGTCTGAATAGCTGAACAGGAATGAGCCTGTGCGGTCTGGGCTAGATAAGGAATGCCTTAGTGAGAAGTAGATCTTGTTTAAAGACCGGAGTCAGTAGATCCCTGTCACCGCCATCATGTCTAACACTGAGTTTGAGACAAGCCAGCAGTGTGTACTTCCGGATGTTGTCAAGACTTATATTGGGAAGGGAATATACAGCCACATGGAGATAACAGAAAAAGCTGGAGGGTGACATCTGTGCAAGAGTTGGCTAGATGTGACAAGGGGGAAGGTTGAGCCCTAGAAGAAGCCACTTCATGAAACAAAGCATGGAAAAGTGTCAAGGAGCTGCTGCCACCAAGTAATCAGCCCAGGGTCGGGGGGTGGGGGAAGGCAGGAATGGGAGGTGGAGCCCAAACTGGAAGACCTTGAGGACCACACTGAGGCCTGTTACTGATGGTGTGAACACTAAGCAGGTCAAGCACTGCTGTTCCCCTGACGGTGCTCAATTTCCAGCCAAGGAAGTCTCCTCAGGAGCTAATTTGGAGCCTCCGTGTAGCTGTCCAGCAGCCATGGACTAACTGGGTACCTGAAAGAGGGGCTGGAAATGAAAAGGGGTGGAGAGAGAGAGAGACAGAGACAGAGACACAGAGACAGACAGAGACAGAGAGACAGATATGAAACCAAGGCTCAAAGATGACCAAGGCTCAAGGTTTAATTTTCATCACTGTGTTTATATAGGGAGAGCCCACAGACCCATCCTCTGTTTCAGCTGGATTGAGTTGCAAAGCAAGCTCAGCTGGCGGTCAACTCCTCAAAGCTCCTTTAGGAAACTGCAAATGCAGCCAGGCTAGGCAACTCCTAGCCTCCTAGCCTCCTAAGTTGTAAAACCAAAGGGGTTTGTTTAGCCTGCTCAAGGCTGGGGGAAGGTCACACCTCAGGACCCTCAGCCTGAGGCTCACACTCAGGAGTGATCATTGGGGCTCTTGCCCAACTTAGAGAAGATATGGTTGGGTTGAGAAATTCCACTCCAGGTCACTCAAGCTAGTGGAATGTCAGCCACTGGGAGGGAAGATACAGCCTGTGCTGATGGAGGCTGTTTACCCAACTCACCCTTCCTGTCCCAAGCACGTGGTACCTCTGGCCAGTCTTCCATGAACTCATCCTAATTCTGATGTGGGGGACTTAGGTGTGACTCAGTGGCAGCAACAGAGAGGGGTCTGTAGCCAAGAAGGCTGTCCGTGGAGAGTCCCAAAGGCTGGGGGCTGGGTTGCTCTGGGAACTCTGATACTCTGGCTACCTAGGGGAAGGTGGGCTTAGGCTGAGCCTTCCTAACCCTTGGCTCTAAGTTGTCTTCCTGCCCAGCCTGAGTTCCTTCCCTCTCCCACACTCCTCCTCCCACCTCATCCAGACACCAGCTCCAGCAAGACACTGCTCCTCCTCTTCCTCTGGAGTCAGATCCAGAAACACAGCACGTGATTCTCTGGGCAAGCTGACATTTATAGAACTCTAATTGTTACCTTAAGGCAGAAATTGTATCTCCTACTTCATATTCCCAAAGGCAGAGGCATCTCCTAACATTGGCATATTGGACTCTACAGGGATCCCGGGAAGGAGTGGCAGGCAGCACCCATTGTCCCCTGCGGCTCCTCCCTTCTGGCCGAGCCCTGTTCTGCCAGGTTTTACCCTCAGGAGCTGACAGGAAGAAGATGGGTCATGAGCATGATGTTCAAGAAAGGTTGCAGAAGGGCCGGACAATGTGGGATTTAAAGTCCAGCTTGAGCTGGATATGGTGGTATATGCCTGGGATCCCAGAGGGAAGATGCTCATGCAAGACCTCAAGCCTAGGCTGCATCGGGAGTCCCAGGTGTGCTGGGAAGCCATGTCAAGAGCCTGTCTCAAAAGCCAGACTAAACAAAACCCATAAAGTTGGTAGAAATGCTTCTGGAGCATGTGAGGCCCAGGGTCCAGACCCTAATACAAAACAGGGTGTCGACATAAAATTCACAGCTCTCACTTTACAGGGAATAAGAGACGGCTTATCCTGGAGCCATTCTAAGTGATCACGGTTACCCCGTGGTAACCCCACAGATTTAGATTACCCCAAATTCCATGTTCCCACATGGAACCACTTTTTTTTTTTTTAAGATTTCATAGTTTTACAGAACAGAGAAAGTCATAAGTCTGAAAAATGTTTAAAATTCACCAGTGGGTACATCATGGAGACAGTTTCCTGAGATAGGGGGAGCTATTCTATTGTCCTCTGGTGTTGTCTGGTGACATTCTTAGCTTTCAGATTGGTAGGAGCTGGTTGCCTGCTAGTCAGTAGGTTCTTTAAGAGTTCTTTATTTACTGTCACAAGGTGCTAAGTCCAACAGAGATGTGGGCAAGGAGTGGCTGCTCTGGAGGGCTGGAGCTTATTGTAAGATCAGGTAATGAGCCTCTGGGCCTGCACCATTCCAGTCTCTCCGCAGTACTAAGATTCTAATCAGCTAGTCTTGTCACTGCTGACAGGTTCTTTCCAGGTCTGTTCTCGGAGCCTGATGCAACCTCTTTGGAAGTTTTCGTTTATAAGGGCATTACACACACTGTAGTCAGAGCGCGTGGTGGGTGGGGAGGCAGAAGGGCTCGAAACTCAGGGGCATTCCCAGCCATAGAGTGAGTTCTAGGCTGTCCTAGGCTGCATGAGAGCCTATCAGAAAGAAGTAAGTCCAGGCTGCTGGGCAGATGGAGAGGGGAAGCACGGTAGGGAAGGGCAGGTGCTAAAGCAGCCACACGAAAGGCATTTCTGAGGAAGAGTGGAAACACTGTGTGCCCAGAGCCCAGACTCTCTTCTGAATAGCACACTAGGGTGAATTCCCCCTTCTTCATCATTATCTACCAAGTCATAGTCTAAACAGAGTTGTTAAAAGGCCCAGGGGAAGCCAGGCAGTGGTGGTGCACGCCTTTAATCCTAGCACTTGGGAGGCAGAGGCAGGTGGATCTCTGAGTTCGAGGCCAGCCTGGTCTACAGAGTGAGTTCCAGGATAGCCAGGGCTATACAGAGAAACCCTATCTCAAAAAAAAAAAAAAAAGAGGAGGAGGAGGAAAAAGAAGAAGAAGAGGAGGAGGAGGAAGGAAGGTGGCAGTAGAAGTGGCCCAGGGGCCCAGGGGATAAACAATGGAGGCCCAGGTCTCAGTCCAGAGAAAAGTAAGGCTGAGCCTCCTTGGGTCAGACTGTAGCCTGGGCACCTCAGATGGGGCTCACAGCCCACTTCAGCCTCCCTGGAGCAGGCCTATGTGGCCACATGAGCCATGCTTGTTGTCAACTTTATGGCCCAATGGTCCCCCCTGATTCTCTCAGCAGTGGTGCCCCCTGACCACTCTGAGAACTAGGCCACAGCCTTGTGTGGGTCATAGAGGCTTCAGCAAAGGCTGTCTAGGTAGCTTGCCAGTGTGTTGATCTCAAAACATTGGTACACCGTGACACTTCCATGCTGCCTGGCCCACTCTTCCAGCACGGGTAGACTCCCTAACAAGAAAACGCTAGCACTTGACACTGCAAGGCTTCCTGGTCCTCCCTAGTCCTTCAGTGAACAAGAGTGCTAATGGTCTGGTTTTAGTGCTTTGGCCTCCACTAATGTATGTGTTCAGGGTATTGACTGAAAGCTGTCTTCTGACTGCAGAAACATGGCCCAGACATACAGGCAAGATAAAACACCCATGAGACACAATAAGTGGCTACTTTCCAATTGTGGCTCTTGCTGAGGTTCGATTTTATGCCCCTATGTGGGGCACAGAAGTATAAATCCTGGCCATGTGTTAGTAGGACTCCAGGTGTTGCTTAGCTTAGCTTGCAAAGGTGCAGAATACACCAGGAAGAGCTGAGTCACGGTTGACTACTGTAAGAGGTGGGCGAGGAGATACTGTATGATCAAGGCAGGTGAGTGAGGCAGGGACACACACACACACACACACATGCTAACACTAAAAGGTATCTCATTGTTTGGCTATGAAGAAGAGGAGAAACTGAGGCATGGAGAAAAAGCTAGCATCTGATGGGTGTGGCAGAGGTGAGCAGGTGATGTAGAATCCTCCCCAAGGCCACCCTTGGAGGAAAGCCTTGCCAGGGCCTGCTGACTCTCGCTCTCCTTTCCACAGCTTGATGTTCACCAAGGTGAAGCTGGAGCAGGTGCTGAAAGGCCCGGAGGAAGCCCTCGTGACTTGCAGACAAATGCTGCAGCTGTGGCAGACCCTCTACAGTTTCTCTCAGCTGGGGTAAGTGGCTGCCATCGCCCCTTGGGCCGCTCAGGAGAACGGGCAGAGTGGGCAGGCGGTGGTTGCCTAAAAGGCCACAGTCCCCACAAGATGTGGTTGGTGGTTTGAACAGATGTGGAACTCAGTGCTCAGGGCTTCTTGTCCTCAGCTGAGTTTGAATCCCTAGCTGTCCTCTAGAACCCGCACATGACCCGGGATCTGAGAGAGGTCCTGCACTTCTTGCTTCCGTCTGGTCTGACACCAGCCACGTACCTCTTCGTCATCAGAGACTGACTCAGCCCTGTCTAATGTGCCAGTCACTTGCCTGTTATGTAACAGTACTGGGACTTGAACCCAAGCCTCCTGAGTCCCAGACCATGATGCATGTGTACAGGAACTCTGGGAACCTTGAAGGCCTCCGTAGTCCTTAGAGCAGCTGCTCTCAGCCTTCCTAATGCTGCACCCCTTTAATTTAGTTCCTCATGTTGTGGTTGACTCCCCAACCATAAAATTATTTTCGTCGCTACTTTATAACTGTAATTTGCTACTTTTTTGAATTGTAATGTAAACATCTGTTTTTCAGTGGTCTTAGGGAACCCCTGAGAAAGGGTCCTTCAAGCCCTTCAAAGGGATCATGACCCACAAGTTGAGAACTGCTGCCTTTGAGAGCCCTCTCTCCTAGTGAAATCAGAGGAGGCCCGGGAAAGTAGGATGGAGTGGAAAACCCTGTCAGAGTCGGCCCCCCCCCCCCTTTGCAGGCCACTTGACCCGAGAGATTCCAGAGCAGGGCAGAACTCACAGGTAGACACTTCAGAAAGCTATGCACGATAGATTTTTCATACTCCCTGGTGGTGGGCACTGGAAGGCCAAGGATCATCCTTGGGGTATTTGCATTCGAATGCGCTTTGCTTTCCAGCCCTCTGGCTGCCACAGCTGGAACAGGTACGCAGACTGGCTCAGTCTGCACAGGAGTTGCCCTGGAGCCTACTGCTTCTTATCTGCCTGTCAGGTAGGCTGCACATCCAAGTGGCCAGTCTAGACAAGGCTCCAAAGAGGGGTAGCTTTGACTCAGAGCAGCTGTGGAGCTGCCAGGTGTTCTCATAGGGGCAGGGACAATTGAGCTGATGTCCCCAGAGGCTGCCTGGGCTCATAATGTACAGTACCTCTTGAGGAAACTTCCACAACTCTCTCACCCCACATTCAGCAGGACTAAGCCATGTTGCAACTTGACCCAAAAACCTGGCTCGAGTTCTTCCCGGCTCCTCCGGAGGCAGAAAGGGTTTTCTTTGAAACCTAGAGCCGGAAACCAGAACCCAGTGCTGGTAAAAATCTAATGTTGGGCAGTCATAAACTAAGACAGAAATCTACAGTCTGAGGGTCTGGTCTACCACCCCACCCAACACCTTTGGGTTCTGTTCAAACCACACTGATGTCCTCATCAGCCCCAGTCCCTCCTTCATGAAGCTCCCTCTACCTAGGAGCCCCTCAGCCCTGCTCATGAGTCTTGATGACTTGCTTCGCTTAGCTGGGGTTGACATGGGGCACGTTAACCTTAAACCATGCATCACAGTCCCCCAAGATGGGCTGTTTCTGTGTTTAGCAGAGGCTCTCTCATGGGAAGAGAAGAAGAGAGAAAAAGTCTGTTGGGTGCCTGGATGGAAGTGAGCCTGAAGTGGGCCCCTGCGCAGGTGCCAGTCAATAGCCTTGTGAGCTGGATGTCATGCTGACAAACCAAGTCAGGGCCAATGTGAGTTAGGACACCAAAGATACCCTGGGCTGTGGGAACATCTGTGGAGCCTGCATCTTGGTATACCTCCAAAGAGCAGATACCTTCTGGCTCTCCTGAGTTTTCCGAGCCCATGCCAAGTGCCACGGGCTTCCTTGGCAGTGGGAGGGGCCAGCCAAAAGAGTAACAGCTACTGCCTTTCTGAGCAAGGGTTTTCTTCCTGCCCCTCCCCACCCCCACACCTCCTACTCTGAGAAAAGAGGAAGCTCTTAAGTAGGAGGCACAGGGACTTAGGGAAGTGGATGAGGAACAATAGGACATCACCAGGATTGCCATCTGTCAGGGCATCCATCTGTCAGGGCATCCTTTCTAATTCAAACTCCTTTGGGGCCACCTGGCAGTCTGAGGATTCTTTTGCAGAGGGTGGCAACGGAACCTTCGCCCAGGCTGTCCACAGAAGCCATCTAACAGTGCCTGTGCCTGGAAGTAGAGGTCTCACCCTCAAGGAGGGCATCAACACTATGGGGAGGGAGTTTCTATGTCAGCCTGGGTGGTACATGCTGGTCTGTCTGTCCTGGTTGTTTCTGTCCTTCCCTGCTATTCTAGCTTGGCTCCCAGCTGGCTCTGGGGACACCCATCCTCTGCATCATGGAGCCCTGCCCTCCTTTGCCTTCCAGGGGCCTGGAGAAGGATGGCAGCTTTGAAGGCTTCACAGTGAAGAAACAGAATGGTATTCACCTGACTCTGCCAGATGCCCACGACGCAGACTCTGGTAAGATCAGGGTTGGTCTTGGCTCTGGGTGGGGCTGGCAGTTGGCCACAGATGGAGAAGGTCCCTCCCTCCTAGGCATAATGAAGAGGGAGGAGAATGGTGTGGGGGCAGAGTCTGCTGCCCCTTAGACCAAAGCCTGAGGCCAGAGTCTGCCCAGTGTCCAGCTTGGACGTCAAACATAAAGGAATGGGAAGAGCTCATTTCAGTTTAAAGCTAGGTTGACTGAAAAGACTCAGACGGAAGCCCAGGGCTGGTGAAATTCAAATGGGTTCAAGAATTACAAATGAGTCGTACGGTGGTGGCACACGCCTTTAATCCCAGCACTTGGGAGGCAAAGGCAGGTAGATCTCTGAGTTCGAGGCCAGCCTGGTCTACAGAGTGAGTTCCAGGACAGCCAGGGCTATACGGAGAAACCCTGTCTTGAAAAAAAAAAAAAAGAGTGTAGCCCGCGCAGTCGTCTCGCCAGCAAGAAGACACGCGGACACTAGGTTCCTTCTGCAGCAACGTTTATTGCCTCCTCAGTAGGGAAAAAAGGGTCGAGCCAATAATCCGCACTGCTTATATACACCACAGTGCGGCGTGTCTGCCCATGATTGGCTGTTCGCTCATTACCCTACGTGACGCCCCAGAATGGGCCGTGACTCAGCGTCTTTTCACTCTACGCACACGCACAAACAGTTGTTTACTAGGAGTTGACAGCGGAAGTAGGCGCCATCTTGCCATGGCGAATGTCTCTCCAGCTCCACCGCTCCACACAGAGAGAGAGAGAGAGAGAGAGAGAGAGAGAGAGAGAGAGAGAGAGCGAGAGAGAGAGAGAGAGAGAGAGAGCGAGAGAGAGAGAGAGAGAGAGAGAGAGAGAGGAGAGAGAGAGAGAGAAAGAGAATTACAAATGTATGTACACCTTTAAGGCCAGGACCTGCTTCAAGCAGAACGAATTCCTCAAAGACACAAAGAAATTAGTCTTTGGAGGTGGAGTCAGACTTGGTAACACTGTTCTTTTACTTGAGGCAAGCTGCACTTCGTTGTTGGAGGGATGGAGTGGATTTCACCAGCACTTGACTCCGGAGACACATACCAAAGGTGCTCAGCCCTGGTGAACCACTGAGCCCATGGAAGGGCGCGGGTTCCCTTGTAATTAAAGAGACAGGAGTTGTATCCAGTTACTAGAGCTTCACATGTTCTTGTCTCATAAAGTCATCTGTGCTTTGTCCCAAGGCCTCCTGAGTTTATCTGTGCCTTCATTGCCTCCGAGAAAGAGAAAGTGCTCATGTTTCACCTGCATGGGAATTTTTTTTTAAGATTTATCTATTTCATGTATGTGGGTACATTGTCAATGTTACTCTCTTCAGACACACCAGAAGAGGGCATTGGATCACATTACAGATGGTTGTGAGCCACCATGTGGTTGCTGGGAATTGAACTCAGGACCTCTGGAAGAGCAGTCAGTGCTCTTAACCCACTGAGCCATCTCTCCAGCTCTGCATGGGAATGTTAAATGTCAATAGCTCACGTATCCAGAGGAGGGTTTATACCACCTCAACTACAGCAGGAGAGGTCCTCTGAAGGCCTAGGTTAGCAGGAAGCTAGTGCTCAATGATCTTTTTCTTCCCAGCTTCAAACGAGTGGGATCTTAGCAATACATGAAACAGTGTGTACTATGGAAACGGAAAAGTAGAAATCACAAAAGGGGAAAAAAAATCATCCCTCAATTTCCCACCCAAGGAGGGGCACTTCAGAATTCTTTCCATGCACACCATTGTCAGTAATGAATGTGGTTGTATTCTGTTTGAGCTGTGCATTCTGCACAGTGTGCGTACCTGCACACATCGGTGCCACATAAGTGTGTGGCTGCAGTGTCTTCAGAGCCTTGTGTGACTACAGTTCCACTTATTTTTAATCAGCCCCTATTGTGAACAGTTAGGCAACTTTCTGTTTTCTGTAGTAAAAAATAAAGGTGGAGTCAAATAAACATCTTTGCTGACATTATGGTTTTTCCCTGGGGATAAATCTCAGTGGGAATTTTACTAAATCACCCCTTTAAAAGCTCAGCTGCCCAGCTGGAGAGAGGACCAGGCAGAAGGCCCTCCCTGGTAGGTCTGTGAGCTGTTTTTTGTTTGTTCGTTTTGTTTTGTTGCTTTTTTTTCTCTCTGCCCTGTCTGGATGCCGGCTGACACTGACTGCTCCTAGGCCAACAGCATGTGACATCCTGACTCCTGCTCAGTCCTGTGCCCTCTTGTTCTGCAGGCTCTCGGCGGGCGTCATCTATTGCAGCCTCGAGGCTGGAGGAAGCCATGTCGGAACTAACTGTAACAACCTCAGTGCTAAAGCAGGGTCCCATGCAGCTGTGGACCACACTGGAGCAGATCTGGCTCCAGGCTGGTGAGTGCCCCCTGATCCAGCCGGGAGTTAAGCCCGTGGATGCTCATCTGTGTGGCTGAAGCCACCCGATGCTCAGATCCCTGCTCTGTCCTTGAGGATGAGGGAGATGGAGATTTCTGATGAAGCTTACGCATGCTTGCCCTCTTGAGTTCTATAGTCCTTAGTATTTTCCAGCTCACTCTCTTTCCTCCCTCCCCTCTTTAATCTCGTCCTAGCCTCAAAGAAGGTTTTCATTCAGAACCTAGACACTGGGATCTTGTCCTGGATCTTCAGAGTGTAGAGGCATGTTTTAGAAGAACAAAACCACCCACCTCCCTGTCTCTGATGTTTCTGCTTGTATTATCTGCGTGGCTATGGGTCTCCTTCTTTGCCCAGTGGGGAGAATGCTTGGTCAGGAGAAGATAAAGTAGTCCCGAGGGCTAATGACATGGAGACAGGTGTCCAGGTGCTGTACCTTTTGGTCAGCAGCCAGCACTGTTCCCACAAGCAAGTGACTGGCTGGAGGGGTCACCCAGATTGGAACCCCATGCCCTCTGACAACCAGCTAGCCCCGGTCTGAGATGACTCATGAGAAAGCAATTGGTGCGGCACATAGTGGGTACTCCACAGATAGTCCATGGCTTCGGGAGCCATCTTTGGGGTTATGGTGGACCAGAGGCTGTGAGGCACCCACAGGCTGTGTGCTTGGCACAGAAACGCCAACGAGTGACTCGCTAGAAAGTGTTTAGCAACTGACAGTAGTGGGGTAGACTCCAGGGAAAGGAAAATCAAGAATAACAATCAAATAGAATGTCTTTGGCGAGGAAGAAAGGAAGATGAGAGACCTGATCTCTACAGGCCGCCCTGCCTTGGCCCAAAATGCCAAGACTGGGCCTGGAGCACCGTTTCCTCTGGCTTAGTCTCACATTCATGCCTGTTCTCACAGGGATGGGCTGTAATCCCCCAGAATCAGGTAGAGGATAGAAAGCAATAGAGAGCAGATAATCACTTTCCTGGATAGGTAGGCTTTGCAAGTCTGAGTTTGGATGCTCACTGATGAGACCCCAAGGTTACCCTGACATGCTTCCACACATGGACACATGAGTATGCACCCTGTACCCACTTTTCTTGCCCTGGATTCTGAATGTGGAGGGGGAAAAATGGATCAGGATTCACAGAAAGCCTAGAGATGACAGCATTGTGATAATGTAAATACTGCCCTGCTTAACACGTAAGGGTTTCTTGGGCTGTGTGAGGAGCTGGGAAGAGCCGCCCAGTAAGAAAGGGAATGTCGGAGGACAACAGGCTTAAGCAGAGGTGCCTCTGCTCCCTCAGAGAGCTGTGAAGCCACACAAGCTTTCTGAGAGACATAACAGCCTGGGGCAGAAAACTATACCCATGCTGGGGTCGGCACCCGATTCAAGGGCTGTGCCATGACCCAGAGGCCTCTTGTTTTACTGCTGTGTCTTGAATTTGTACTTGGATATGTGATTACAGTCTTATACAAGGGGGAGGCCTATTCCAAGAATACAGAAACAACAGCCCCTGGAGATGCTCTGCCCTCTCTAGGGCATTGCTCTCGTCTATGTGGCTCCCAGTGGCTCCCCTTGCAACACTCACATTCTGAGGCACGAGACAAACATGGAAGGGAAAGCACCCTCCCTCTTCCTGGAAGGACTAGAGTCTGCACATGTCACCTCTCCTCGTGATTCATCGCCAGGGCTTTGTTATTTGACTGCCCCTAACTGCAGCTGGGCTCTGGCATTATCCTAGTGTCTGTAAGCCTTACTGACCATGAGATCTGTCCTTCTAGAAGAAGCGGGGAATAGATACCTTCCATGGTCAAGAAGGGAGGAGGATGTGTCCTAGGTCTCTCCTTGTGAGTATGTGGGACCCGTGTGTATCCTCTCCCCCCTGGCTGCCATCGTAACTGGCATCTCCCGAGGACTTGTTGGAGGAGAAGCTGCCAGGACCAGGCCACCACGGCTAAGCATATAGTGGTTACCATCCCCCCAGTAGACACCCACTAATAATGCTGATGATCCTGAAAGATGCTGTGAATGCAGGGAAGGAGAGGACCCTGCATTGTTTCTGGGGGAACTAGCCACTTAAGTTTGGCCAGGGATAAATTGCAGCCCAATCTAGTCAATAAGTTCCACTGTGAGACAGCTCTGGCTGGGAAAGCCATGTCCTTCTCTCCAGACTTCCTCTCTTTACTCTCCCTTAAGTCTCCTGGCCACAGGGAGAATTTGTACTGAGGCCATTGGTACTGATCTTGTTTCCTGGGTAAGTCTGTGAGAATGGGAATCCTGCCTCAGACCCATGGGTGTTCCAGAATCTTCAGTGTGACGAGGGTCATTCCAGGAGACACACACACACACACACACACATGCATGCACGCACGCACGCGCACACACACACACCCCTACACACCTTCTTCTCACGACTTGGTAGCATCTCTGTGTACCAGAGAGATGGCTATGGACACAGAGACTTCCCTGCCCTGCAGATCCAAGGTCTCCTGGGCAGCTCTAGGCTCTCTCTGTGTCTGAGGCTGTCCTGCTCTCCAGTCCCAACTCAGTCATGCCACCTGAGTGAGTGCCTTAGGGGCCTGCCTCATCCTGAAAGGGAAGGCCACCTGGGTGTGTGTCTAGATTGACTCTTAGAGGCACCCTGCCTTTTAGGGCGGGCTAGGCTTAGAGCACAGGGTAGAAAGGGGCCACAAGAGCCACCTGCTCCTGTGATCTTCACCTCCCTTTAGCCATCTTCGCCCTCTTTCTTTGATGTCTTCCCTGCCTCCTTGGTAGAACCCTACCCTGCTTGCTGCTCCTGGCTTCAGTGCCTTGGAAGAGCTCTTCACTTCCTCTGGCAGTTTTCTCTCCCCTTCCCTCTACAGTCTGGACTAGTGGGGTCCTGGACCCAGACAGCCCCACCTCCCGCCATGCTCTCTGGGACTCAGTGCTGGCAGGGTGTGCTCTTCTTTGGAGTCTCTCTGTGGCTTCTGACCTTTCTCTACCCTACTCACACATTTCCTTCTCTACCTTTATTCTGAGCATCCCTACCTCCTCAGTGCCCGCTTTTGGGGGAGCCATGCTGACCTCCTTTGAGATGGAAAACTGTCCTGACTATGCGGCCAAGGCCAGGCAGGCGAGATTCCTTTTAGATCAGTGGTTCTCAAACTTTAATCCTGTGACCTTTTGATATAATTCCTCATGTTGTGGTGACCCCCAGCCATAAAGTTACTTCATTCCTACTTCATAACTGTAATCGTGCTACTGTTGTGATTTGTAATGCAAACATCTGATATCAGGACATCTGATTCAGGACCCTGTGGAAGGGATCAGTCAACCCTCAGAGGGATTGTGGCCCATATGCTGTGCTCTCTCCTGTCCCCAGGCCCCAACACAGCACCCTCCCTTTTCTGAGGTCTTAGCAGAGTCTCAGCTGGGAAGGCCCTAACTCCTGGGTGAGCCTTCTCCTTGGCATCTGGCCAGCATGAGGATAGGACCCTCACTGTTGCACAAGAGTGTGGAGATGGGCCTTGGAGAGTTAACCCACCAGCCTGGGACCTAGAGCCCTGGTTTTGGCAGGAATGGCAGGGCACTGGAACCAGCTCTGGGTGTAGGGTTAGACCAGGATGTCTCTGAGAAGAACAAAAGGGACTCTTGCAAAGCTCCCAGGAGCAGATGTTTTCCATTTGTACCCTGTGGAGAGAACACACAGAGGGAAGGGAGCAGAGCAGAAAGAGAACCTTGGAGCTGAGAGGAAGGAAAACAGAAACAGGATGGAGAGATCATGAGGCAGGCAAGGAGGCAGACAAGGAGGACAGACGAGCGAAGAGGGGGAGGAGCTGGGGGAGGGTGGAAGAATGGAGGTGAGCTAGCTGCCCCCTTAAGGGTACCCCTTATCTTAGATAAGCCTAAGCTCTAGTGATGAGCACTAATCCAGCCCTAGCCGGGGAGCACATGAGTCCTGTGGGCATTAGTGGGCCTGGCAGCCAGGCTTGTAGGAAGAGGATCCAGGCAGTGGTGGGCACCATGCCACCAGGCTCCTGCCACAGTTGCAACTGGCTGGCTGGCTGGCTAAGAGCACCATGTTTGGTAAAGCAGCAGGCAGTAACTGGGGCACCTGCCCATGGGCACTGAGGCTCTCATACATGGTACACTGAAGCCCCCAGAACCCATGTGGCTGTTGTCACGTCTGAGGCCTTGCCAAAGGAAGCTGGACTTGTGTGTAAGGGGTTATTCACAGCATGGCCAGAGCCCTCAGGAGATCTGCCACTCTGACTCTGGGCTGTGCCACCTGGCTTCCTGCCAAGTGATAAAGAGCCCCAGCAGAGAGCAGGGTAGCCCACTTCTCAAGGAATGCTCCTTTTTGAGTGGCTTCTCAACCAGGCTTAGAGCCTTAGAAAGCCCCAAAGCCTCACAAGCCCCAGAGTCCCTAGCACTCCCTCTAATTGAAATCTGTTGATGTGAACACACTGAGGAGTACCCAAGGCAGGGACCAGGGACAGTCTCCTGGGGACTTGAAGGATGAGGCAGCAAGTTGTAAACAGCTTAATGAGCCATGACAGGACCAAACTGGCCCAGCCTGGCTAGGGTTGCAGAGTGAGAAAGATCTAGGCACCGGGAGTCCGACCTGGATCGTCAGAGCTCCTGTCCAGAGAACCACCACCACAGGTGCTGGCGTGTATGTGGTGTGGGCATCCACCCTGCTCCAAACACTGTCTCTCTAGCATACCCCAGGGGTCCTGCCACAGTAGAGCCCGCTGCAGCCTGGCCTTTCTTCTCTCTGCCTGCTTAAATGTGGACTCCTCTAGGAAAACCTTCCTGACCACTGTGGTGCTGACCCAGCCCACACTGTACCTGTGACACCAGAAATGGTGCCTGTGCTTTCCCTGCCCTGGACCTCTTGAGGGTTTTAATGGCTTTAGTTTGCCGCATCCCTGGTTCACTTTCCTTATGGGTGGACGAGACACTGGTTGCACAGTATACAGTCAGCTATGAATACAGCCTGTTCAAAGGCCCCAGAGGCAGCTCAGCAGGAGAGTAGATAAGGAGAGCTGATAGGGAGTCAGCCAAATCCCTGACCACTGGCCAGCTGTGAGGCCCTGTGAGGCCCTGGCTCAAAGATGCCCTTTCCCGTGTTACTCTGTCTCTAAGGACGGCACCCTTGAGAGTCTACCTGTCTCTAGCTGTAGTATGGGAGTTTGGTTCCCCTGGTTTTCTTTCTCAGATTATCCCAGCTCCCTATCCCTTAGATGAAAGTGCTCCAAAGCTCTCTGCAATGTTTTGGGATGAGGCAAACTGCTTGCATTACACAGTGAATGTCAGGTAGCATTCTGCTAAGAACCCCTGCTGCTCTGTACTTCAGTCAAGGCCTTCCTGACAGGCAGAAGGGATGTCAGGGTCAGCTCTGTCCATCCCTTTCTGGTAGTTTCTATTGGAAATGTCTGTTACCTTCCCCACCCCAGACATGAACTGGTGTAACCTCAGCGTTCAGCCTGTGTTAGGAAAAGCTCTTGGCAGAGTCACAAGCCAGACTCTGCTGGCCTCCCTCGCGCCCCATCTGTGTTACCCTCCTTCTGTGACTTCCGAATGGGCACCAGCTCTGGGAGGGGGCAGCCGAGCTCTGGGGGCTGCTTGGAAAGAAAGGCAGAGTGGGCCAGTGAGCAGCATTTCTAAAAGTGTCTGTGGTGGGCGAGCGCGCCTGTGCCGTGTGGGGCTGAAGTGCGCAGTTCTGTGGGCTGCCCGGAGATGGGAGAAACTGCACCTTTTCATAGATCTGCATCTCAGGGGTAATCAGATGCTGCCTGCTAGCCAAAAGGGGTAGGGGTGTGTGTGTGT
>NW_022196912.1:5887097-5894115 GCF_008632895.1 Mastomys coucha | reverse complement strand
CTTTCTCCCTTCTTCAGCTTAGCTGTTTAGAGAGAAGATCCTAATTATACACATACCTCCCTCTAAGACTGCTTCTCAGAATCAATGAGACAAATTAGCTTTCGAAGTTGGGGTTTGCCCAAGTCGGCCTCCCTAAATACAGGTTTTACCCATGGTACTGATAGCTCTTAGTCTTCACTCTGTGGACCTCCTGAGAGGCCCCAGAACTCTTTGCCTCTGCCCTTCACAGTGCTTGCTTCCTCTTGGGCTTCAAGCACACTCCCACTTCATCCTGAGCATGCCAGGGCTTAGTAAGCCCCTCAGTTAATGTACTTGGAGATGGAAAGAACTCCAGGAGAGTCGCCTGGCCTGTTTCCATGCTTCCACCTTCCCAGAGAAGCAGACAGACACCGAAACATGTCAAAGACATGCAAGCAAGCTGGGCCACACCATTCCCCACCGCCTCCCCACCGCCTGCCCACCGGATCTGAAGTCAGATAGCCTGACACGCGGTGACCCTTTCAGTTACTCTCTCCCTCTGCTGCTCGGGTTTCTAACGTGCGGTCGTGAAAATCCATTCTCCAGAGTTTCTGTGGCATTGACTAGAACAGTTTGTGTGAAGTATCCAGCACAGTGACTGACAACACCCACTGGTACCCTTACACTTTGCAGCAAGATGGCCCTGTGCTGTGACTCATGGCTTCCTCTGTCACCTTCCTGGCTCAGGAATGAGGGCTGGGGCCGCTGCCTATGACTCCCCCCCACCTCCACTCCTACTTCACCCCTCTCTTTTCACAGCTGAGCTGTTCATGGAGCAGAGAGAATTCAAGGAAGCAGGTTTCTGCATCCAGGAGGCTGCTGGCCTCTTCCCCACCTCTCACTCAGTGCTCTACATGCGAGGCCGGCTGGCTGAGGTGAAGGGCAGCTTTGAAGAGGCCAAGCAGCTGTACAAGGAGGCCCTCGCCATAAACCCGGACGGTGTGCGCATCATGCACAGCCTGGTAAGCCATCCTCCCCTCCCGCAAGCTCCCTTGGCATCCCCTCACCCTTCCTGCCGTCGCCTGCTGATGCTGAGGTGCTTCAGGCATCTCTAGGAGGTGGCTTCCTGGCAGCTCTGCTGTGAGGGACGTCTGTATGTGTCTTGTAGGTGAGCTGTTTCCCTCCCTTCAGAGTCTGCACAGATAGGAGAAAAAGCCTGGAAGGGATGGTTTTTTGCAACTTCCATGTTGCTGTGAAGTTCTGTATGTGTGATCTACTCCCAAGATTCCATGGCCACTTGTGAAAGCCTTAGTTACTGTGGGAGCTAATCCAGACTCTCGGCAGTTCCCAAACTGCCTTGTATGAGGGTCCTCAGCCTCTCCTCACTGGGCTGCCTCTTCCTTTCCAGAGGAGTTCTGTTTCCTTCAGGGACTTGGGGTTCTCAAAGGTGAACCGTGTCAGGTCTGGCATGAGTGTACATTGAGAATAGCCCCTGGGTTGTAAAAGGGTTCACCAGACCCCAGTTCTGGGACATGGACACAGGACTTGGGCACCAAGGACACAGTGACACGCCCACACCTGTGGTGTGGAGGTTTGGTAGCTGAGACGCGCTCATCCTGACCTAGCTACCGTCTACCTTGGGTGGTCATGGGTAGGTAAGCCTATCTCTGAATCTTGAGTGTGCTTATCCATCCAGTGAAGATTCTATAGTCAGGGAAGCCCTACTGTGTGTCTTGCTCTGACAGAGTAAGACTCTACAGATGAGCTGTTTTCCTTGCTGCTTCCAGAGAACAGAGATCAGGACAGATAGAGTGGTCACTGAAGGACCATGCAGGAGCCCGCCCACAGTCAGTGGGACCACTGAGGGCTCGGTTCCGATTGGATACCCCTGGAGAACACAGGGTGGGAAGAGTTCCATGTGGTCAGCGGTCTCCGTTGCCAGAGGGATCTTCTTCATCTCTGACAGGAAGCCACAGGAGCTGGGTTTCAAGTTGGCTTGGAGGAGGTTAGGCACACACTCAGAAATCACTTGAGCGGATGGGACCCCAAGGAGAAGCTGTACCAAGCTGCTTTCTATGCTTTGTAATCCACTGGTTCCTGAAAACAGAACCAAGTGAAGATTCCCTGCTCAGTTCCCATTCCTGCTGCCAGGTTTCTTCTTAGGCTATATGAATTTTGAGCCCCAGCTAAGAAAAAATAATCATCGGCCACGATATCACACAGCCCTGTCCCTTCCCGTGGCTTCCTCCTGTCCTGTGGTCAGCCCAGCTAGTGTTTGGTTTTTTACAAAGGCCATTGGCTTTGTTGGTTAACACCTCACTAGAGGTCATATCCAGAAGTCTGGATTGTTGAGGAGGACTGGGCCGCCATTACTCATGGATCTGAGCCTGCAGCCTCGACCCCTAAACCCAACAGAATCCAATAACAAGTACAATTTTGAAGTAACAGCGTACCATTTTTCATTTATGTTTATTATTGTTTGTAGCTATTTTCTTGAAATTGAAGCAGTTTCCAACCGTGGGTTTCCATGGTAACCGAATAGCTAGCTGTCCAGAGTAGCTCCCTGCAGATGTTACTGAAATGGCCCCTTTTCTCTTCCCGGGGTGCCTTGCTGATTTAATGAAATTGGAGCAAGTTGGAGCCAGGGCTGCCCACTCGCAGTTACCAGCAAGCAGAGGGGCAGCCGGCTCCTGAGTGGGCAGCCCATCCCTTTTCCACAGGCTTTGCTTCTGCCGGCATCCCACACATATGCATAAAGAATAGCAGATCGCAAGCCTGGAGAAGATTTACTAAGCATACTTTCCTAAAGACGTGTGAATGGTTTAGCATGTTCATCTCAAGTGTTCCCCTCATCTAAATGTCTTCCTTGTGCTGCTGGCCCGTGACTCAGGACATCTGGGCTCTCATCCTGGCTCTGGCTTTGGTTGACTTGGGTGACATAGGACGAGAGTTAACTTCCATTGTTCCCAAAGTCCCCTCTTATGAGTGGATAATTGTCCCTAGACTATAGTGTTTTTATATCAAATGAGATAATGCCCATGGAAGTCTACAGTGAAATAGGAAAGGAGACCAGCTAGCATACAGACCCCAGTTCTCCAGGTCCCTTCACTGACAGACATTGAAATCAATCATAGCACCCCAGGCCTAACTGAAGATTGAGATCTTTCTTAATATGATGTAATACAATAGAAAACACTTCCAGTAGCTTGAGTCAGCTTGGTATTTATGCCAAGAATCCACTGTGGAACCATCCGTGGAGAATGAGAGGGACATCATTTTGTGTATTCTGGGATAGGTACAACCTTAGAGAAGTATCCAAAGAAAAGAAGATAGGTGGATGCTGGTCCCCACCATGAAGTCATTCCCAAGGCAGGTTCCCAGGGAGATGTGCTATAGGACACCACTGAACCTTGGCACCACCTGTAGTAGGCACGTAGGGAAGATATCCTTCCCTGTGGGATCTCAGCCACATACAAGCCTAGGCTGGAAAATTCTGACATCTTGGGGAAGTCCCCCTCCCTGGGGTCTGGAAAAGGGAGGATGGGGATATTCCTAGGTCACTGTGTAGGGGTCCAGGTTTGAGCCTGCGGTCATAGGGTGGGGCTGGCAAACAGCAGAAGAGAGCTCCCTGGGAGCCGAAGGCTGCACAGCTTTCTCAGATGGGCACAGCTCTCTGCTGTCCTGTTCCGCCACCCACTTCCCTGGATGTGATGGGAAGCTCTTCCTGATTCTAGCTGCACCTCCATGTTAGTTAGGATTCTGCACCAGACCAGGCAAAAAACGGTGCCCCCTTCACGCTTCTGTGCCAGAAAAACAACAGCAAACCAGAAACAGCAACCGAACCACACACACACACAACAGCAACAGTTCTCTACTGCACCCACAGCCAAGGCCAGAGCAAGGTGACCCATGATCCTTCAGTCCTGCAGGCCCAGTAGTTTCTGCAGGGAAATCAAATCCCAGGAGTAGGTGGTCTGAGTGTATGCCAGGCAGGCTCAGCCCCCTCCGTCACTGAGACCCTCTCAGCTGGAGTACTTGGGACTTGGTGTGTTGTCAGAAGGGGCCCAAACAGGAAGCCTGACAGTGCATGCCCACAGAACATGAGTAGACAAGAAAGCTCTCTAACAACATCAGAGAGGAGCATTGCTCTTCAGGGAGGGCAGGAAGGGACCCGGCTCTTGTCCTACATCTTTGTCCCAGAACTTCTAAAGAGCACCAGACACCCCCAACAATAACAACAACAAAAGGAATACAGGAGCCAAGAGAGTGGGCGAAGGACTGTCCGTGGCAGGGAGAGCTCTCCCAGGAGGGTGGTCCTATGTTGACACCTGAACAAGGTGGGCATTGGTTGTTTGTGAGGCTAATCTTGACTCCGTTTCCCAGCATCATGAAGGAAAAGGTCATTTCCCCTCCATTTTTCTGAGTTGCTGTCAGTCACCCCCACCATACTAAAGGCAAATGAACAAGAGAGGAAGCAAACAATCGTGAGTGAGTAAGGGCTCATGGGAAACAGGTAGTCTGGAACTCCACCTAGATGGTATTCAGCCGAAAACAAACTGTCCAGAGAGGTGAGAAGACAGTGGAGAGGGACCTTGAGTCTCCAGGACACAGATTTGAGGAGGCTAAATGGGAAGTTAATGGTGGACACAGGCACACTCTGCTGTGTGCATTCTATGGTCCTGGGGCCCATAAGGACCTGAACTTGTTCTCTGTAAGCAGACTGTCCCTTGACAGAGATGACGGAGGACTTTGTAAATGTCACTGCTTTTAGACAAATGGGCAGAAGACAGGGTTTTCTTGTGCCTGCTTCTTTCCAGTTGCCTTTAGCTCAGAATAGCCATTTTTGCCAGGAGGCATATTTAGGGGCAGCACTTCTGCAGCCCTTCAGCACCCCCAGAAAAGACTCAAGCTCACCCCCCCACACCCTTGGCTTGCCTAAAGAATGTAAGGATGGCTGTTTCTCTGTCGGCACCGAGTGTGGGGGTTCACGGGCATGCACGGTATTTGTGGACAGCGTCTGCCCTGCTTTCCCAGGGATGCACTGCAAAGGCACAGACGTCTGCTCTCTTATTGGGGATTAGCAGCAGGTTCTCCCCGAACCTCTTCTCCTTGGGCACCACAGCCACAGTGGGCAACCCTTTTGTATGAAGCAATTTTGGCTCATTGTCTAGTTCCTAGACATGCAGTTTCTGAGCTTATCTCTTTTTTCAGGAGCCCTGGAAAGGTGGGGAGGTTACACTGTTGCTGCCGATTTCTCCCCTGATAACAGACTGGCTTCAGCTACTCTCCTCATGGATTGGGTCATTACAGCAGGAGTCACAACTGGCTGTGTCCCCACAGAAATTTTTACATGCCTTTCACCCTGTCCACCTACAGTACTGAGGACTAGGCTATGGGTGGGGCCCTCGGGTGCTCCCAGAGTCCCATAGGACTGGCTTCTGAGGCTGGAGAAGTGGACTTTGATTATAAAGGCCTATATATATCCCCACCCAGCCATCCCAGTACTAGATTCTAGGAGTGACAGACAGAGGGGGCCAGCCTTGACCACCCACAAGTTATGAGAGAGCTTGGGCCTTGTGTCATTGGGTGGGCTAGGGTTTTTTTTTTTTTTCCTCATGTCAAGAGGAATAAGAATTTGGTCCCCTATGACTTCAAAGTGTGTTTTCAGGTTCAGGTGAACTGAAAGCTGTGAGAAAGAGACCAGTAGGGTAACCTTTGTCACCATAGTGACAAAATGTCCCTCAGCAGCAAGCAGCCTAGGCTCAAGCCCCACCTTCTGCCAGGAGAAGTCACCTTCTGCCAGGAGAGGTCACCTTCTGCTAGGAGAAGTCACCTTCTGCCAGGAGATGTCTGTGAGCCACACCCATCAGTCCCGTGGGGGAGGGTGGGAAGGCCTTGGCACAAACTGCCTGCCTTCTAGTTCCAAGGAAAGTTCATGGTCGGTAGGGAGCTGAGGAAGAGGAAGGATGAGCCAGTGAGGTCAGAAGTCTCTTGGGGACTGCTTCTAGCACTGGTTAGCTACCCAGGGAGGGCTGGCCTGAAGTTAAGTTCGAGCCCACCTGACCTGCACTTGAGGTCCACTTTGCCTTGTTCACTGTTTAACCAAAATTCCTGTCTGTGAAATGGGCGTGGCTATGCCAAGAACGCATGACTGCTGTTCAAATGCGGTTGAGTAAATGTAGTGTCTGGGCCAGTGTCTGAGGCTCCATGTTCAGTTGCTCCTGGTTTGCAACAGGGAGGCAGGAATCCTGAACCAAGCCCAGAGGCTCTTTGCATTAATTCTACTCACCAGTTCCCCCCACCCCACCCCACCCCCACCCCCGTGAAAGGTGGCCAAGACACAAGTATTCAGGACATGAGACCCCTAGGGCCTTGTGGATAGGACCTGGTGAATACAGTGCAAGGCCATGCTGACCTTAACTAAGGAAGGAGTGGCTGCTCCCAAGAGGATCTGGAGGGAGGGGAGGATTTGCAGCCTTGTCTTGCTGATCTCCGAGCTGAAGAGGCGCTGTGGTGACAGGTTTTGGTGAGGCATGCTGATGGCTCTGCTGGCTCTGCTGGCCCTGCACTCTGGGCTGTAGCCCTGCCAGGCTGGTCACCATCTGTTTGATGACATTACAGAGGAAGAATGACTGTCCTGAGCGGCTGAGAAGTAAAGCTTGATGCTCTGAGATGTTTTTAAGGTTCCCCAATGTTGTACACAAAGCAGCCAAGCCTCAGGGCCCCTGGCACAGCCCAGACCCATCTGCCTCTGCTGCACGTGTCCTGGATCTCAGGGGCCAAAGCAGTTGGATGTGGCTTGATACTTGCTCATTAGCAGGCTGCAATGGATAGCTTTGAGAAGAGCAAGCAGATGGGAGAGCAGGAAGACCAGAAGTTTGGTCTTTTGCCAAGAATGGGGAGGATGAGGGAAGAGAGATGGGGAGGATGGGGGAAGAGAGATGGGGAGGATGTGGGGAAGAGAGATGAGGAGGATTGGGAAGAGAGATGAGGAGGATGGGGGAAGAGAGATGGGGAGGATGGGAAAGAGAGATGAGGAGGATGGGGGAAGAGAGATGGG
>NW_022196912.1:5883143-5886859 GCF_008632895.1 Mastomys coucha | reverse complement strand
GGGAAGAGAGATGGGGAAGAGAGATACTATGAGGGAGCACTTGGGGTCGCCATGGTCAGAGCAACTGTCTGCCAGACACACTTATTCTGTGGAGCCGTCCTGACCATTTGCCCCCCAGGTGAGGTGATTTGGTTGTGAGTTTCTTTCCACTTCCACTTGAAGACATGCTCCTTGTGGCACACAGATGTGGGGGAGGGGAAGAGTCCTGGGCGTTGCCTCTGTGTGGTAGTCCAAGGACAGGCCAGGGTTCAGAATGTCCCCCCCCCCAACTCCACCCAGCATGCCTGTCTGGGTACAGTTGTCTAGATGAGCTCCAGAATCCAGGAAAAGACTGTGCCTAGAGGTGGCCCATGGTGTGGCCCTTTAGCCCCTTGTTCCACAAGCCACCCATTCCTTAAGTGTCTCTCCACTTAAGCTCAGCCTCATACTCTACCCCAGGCCCCAGCGGATGAGTCAAGGCTAGCCTTGGCCAGAGGTGGGGCTGGCCAAAGCTTCCACTTCCTGTTCCCCTGTAAGCTGTAGAGTTACCAGATGTGACCTGCCTATGGGCACTCCAGGGCTTTTGGCCTCTTACCCTAGGGGCCCCCTGAAGACAGATAACCCCAGCCAATCAGGGAGGACAGTTGTGCTGCACCCCAGAGACCCAGGAAGAGAAAGGCTTGGGTATGGGTTTGGCCACAGAAGAGCGACAGCCACCACTACCCTAGAAGACCCCTCCTAGGCTGGTCTAGTGACTCTGAGTAACTTCCCAGCAAGGCCACTTCAAGAGACCCAGGGCTAGCATAGCACCTGGACACTAGGTGGATCTGGAAGGATTTACGCCCTTGGCCTCCAACAGAAAAGTAGAACTGGCCGGTGACTCTAGCAGCTGTGTTCTAGAAGGGGTATGTGCCTCGAAGGGTGTGTCCCCGTCTGGTTGGACAGGTTGAGGGTGGCACACCAGAGCAAACCTGGAGGCAGCACTGACCTAGAAGCATGTAGTCTCCCCTCCGGTGCAGTGGCGGCTCCACACAGTCCCAGTGGCTTGAACAGGACCCCCAGGGCCCTGCCGGCTCCCAGCCTCCCGGCCAATTCCCAGCTTCCCAGCTGGAGAGGCTCTTACCGAATCCCAGGAATGTGCCTGGAGCTCAGAAAGAAAATTCCCAAAATAACTTCTATAAATACTTTAGGGCAGGGGTGGGGGGCAGCAGTCAGCTTGGCCCACAGCTGGCCTAGCACTAAGTACCACTTCCCAGGGTGGGCTCCCTAAAAGGCGCACCCCCTCGTGACCTTTCTGCTGTGCCTCTGTTCTTCGTGACATCATGGGGCACTGAATTAGTGGGGTGAGATAGTGTTAGTGGCAAAGCATACGGGCTAGGAAGGCCCTTCCTTCCTTTCCACACCCAGCTATGTGGGGGCCTCCTGAGCTCCCTGAGGCAGCAAGTCCAGCCCAGAGCCAGGTGTCCTTGGCTGTGTGTGTGTGTGTGTGTGTGTGTGTGTGTCTGTCTCTGTCTCTCTCTCCATCTTTTTCCCTCCCTCCCTCTCTCATTCTCCCTCTCTCTCTCCCCCCTCCCCTCCTCTCCCCCTGCCCCTCCCCCCTCCCTGGAGCACAAGCCAGGAAGGCCCACAAGAGCCCCACAGTAACCAACTATGATGTGGAGGTGGAGTCTCTTGTGGTTTGCTGCACTCAGGGAAGACTTCCTGGGAGAGCAGGGCCCTGAGAGAGCGGTGTGGTCAGGGGCCCCTCTGAGAGCTGAGGAGAGAGGGAGTAGAGATGGGAATTTCTGAAGACTTTGAACACTGTCCTGTCCGTCCCAGAAGCCCCTGTGATAGCTGTTTCTAGCCCAAGTGCGTCATGCAGGTACAACGAATGTTCCACGGTCACGGATAACTCTTACATGGCTGCCAAATCCCTGTGAATGGGCAGCTGAGTCATAGCACCACAGGGAAGGGTCAGAAGCTAAGGGCCTCTTCAGGGAACTAGAGCCCTCCCAGCAGATGAGAGACAGGCAGGGATGGAGGGGGGACTCTGTGCATTGAACCGAGTCACCAGTTCTGTGTTCCCACCATCTCCCTGGAGACCTGTTCTTACAGCCAGTGAAGTGTCAGGAGGGGCTGATGAGCCCTGGGGGTCAGCGCCAGGCTGGGGACAGCAGGTGAGACCTTGCATCTTCCTGTACTTGGGTCCTACCCAGTTGTCAGGCAGCAAACAGAACTGGGTTGCTACCACAAATGCTGCTGGTGTCAGAGGCAGGTGGCCACAGATCCTGTTACAGGCCCTGGGCCTCCAGGCCTTAGGCTGACCCCAACCTGGCCTGGTGTCTTCTTTCAGGTTCTAAGGTCAGCATGTTGGGGCAGGGGGACATGAGCCAGCCCCACTGCACAGTCCTTCCTAACAGAGGGCCCTGCCATCTCCCTCCCTCTAAGGAAGTGGACAGTGCCCCACCCCACCCCATCCCCGTTGTCCTCTGAGAGAGACTGTCTACTGAATGTCTGGCTGTGTACCTTCTCCAGACCCATCCTTCCAGAGTTCTCAGCAGCCCTGTGAGGAAGGACTCTCCCATCCCCCACCACCCCTCCCCCAGTTTACAGATAAGGCTATCACAGCTCAGAGACCAGTGTCCATTTGCTGGGGTCACAGTACGTATCAGTGGCAGAGCTGGGACTCAACCCAGCTAGGCCTTCTGGCTGCTAAGCCCTGCCTGGCCTTTGTCCTCTACTGAGGCACACGTTCAGCCTGCAGACACATCTGGCTCCTTCCCAAACACCCACACCTCTCTGTTATCCTACTCACTAGGCAAGTGGTGTGCCACTGAACTCCATCCCTGCTCTCTGTTTATTTTGATATGGTTTCACTAAGTTCCCCAGGCTAGCCTAAGATTCTGTTGCCTAAGCAGGCCTTCAACTTGCTATCCTCCTGCTTCAGCCTCCCAAGTGGCTGGGATGACAGGTTTGCCCCACTAGACCCAGCTAGAAATAAGGGGGAGGGTGATCTCTGCAGTGGACTCTCCTTGCCAGTAAAGCTTTCTGTGGAAGGAAGCTCCAGAAAGAAAGCTCAGAGAAGAGAAGCAAGTAGACCCACCCACCCCCCCTCGGATGAGCCCTGCAGGCCACCTCTAGCCTCAGGCACTCCCTGTGGGCAGCATTCAGGGACATCAGAGCTCCCCAGTTTTTGGTACTTCGTTTTTGGTGTCTGGCAGCCATCAGCCTGTGGGGCCTGTTCCATGGTGAGCTACTTAAGGTCCTGCCCTCATGTGGGCAGAACTGTGTGGCCTGGGCACTGCTGGCCAGACAGACACTGCCTGCCCCTGGTTCTAGTAACCCTAAGTCAGCCCTGCCCCCACCTGCTATTCTCCAGCTGAGGCTGCTGAACCGGTGGCTACTTGGGTGTGTCTGTGCTGGGTCATAGGAGGGTGCCACTCTGGAAGTCGGTTGTGCCTCCCTGCGTTCTGCCCCCAGGACCTCCAGCCAGCGCCTCTGGAGACAGAGCTTTTTCCTAGTCTTCCTCAGTGCCCTCTCTCCTGCCTAATTGGTCATGTTCCAAGCTCTCTTAGGACGCATGAAGTCAGCCTCGTACATTTTTCCTGGTGCGTCTCCATAGCAACCGAGGGCCTAACTCTAGGGAGCTTGGGGAGGAGGAAAATAATCCAGCTAAAAATGTACATGGCCACCAGTGGGCAGGCTGCAGAGAGGGGGCTTCAAGCACAAAGGCAGCTCCCTTCCCTGCCCCCCCCCCC